>NC_043707.1:12050292-12147939 GCF_006229205.1 Suricata suricatta
TCTCGGGCTGGCCCGTTTTCCAATCTCCCCAGTTCGCACTCACTCACTCAGGTATCCTTCAGGTTCTCTTCCTTCTGGAGTCCGTATTTTCTCCTTCCGCTCTTGCAGATGAGAGCAATGTCCTTCTCAGTTCGATCGATGGGACAGACGAGGTTTACAGAGCTCCCTTCCTCTCCGCCATCTTGGCTCCTTCCCCCTTAAGTTTTTTAATGTTTTATTTATTTTTGAGAGAGGGAGACAGTGTGAGCAGGGAAGGGTCAGAGAGAGAGGGAGACACAGAATCTGAAGACAGGCTCCAGGCTCTGAGCTGTCAACAAACATGGAGCACAACATGGGGCTCGAACCCACAAACCGTGAGATCCTGACTTAAGCCGAAGCTGGACACTCAACAGACGGAGCCCCCCAGGTGCCCCGAGATTGTGAATTTAAACACAACATGATGTTTAAGTGGATGTTAAATGGATGTCTCAGTTGGTTCTGGATCCTGATTGAGACTCACACTGGGAGTCACTTCTGGTTGCTTCTCAGGTCTTGGGTGCCTGGGTGGCTCAGTTTGTGAGTTTGTGAGTTCGAGCCACACGGTAGGCTCTGTGCTGACCACTCGGAGCCTGGAGCCTGCTTTCGACTGTCTCCCTCTCTCTGCCCCTCTCATGCCGGCGTGCGGGTGAGCACTCTCTTCCTCTGTCAGATATAAATAAAACATTAAAAAAATTTTTTTAATGTGAAGTTTAAACTCCACACGCATTTAGCTTCCTTGGTGTCAAGTGCGACATTCTAGGCTTATCTGGTACATTTCCTGCCAAACCACTTTGCAAGGAGACGCTGGGAGTTAAAAACACAAACAAAAACCGGGTGCTGTGATCCTGCCCTGAACCAGCTTGATCAGAATCTCTGGGAGGTGGGGACCAGGTGCGGGTCTTTGTAAGCACTCACAGCCGGATGGAAAACCACCGAGGTTCAACATGTGCTCTCTTGCCGGGCTCTCTCGTGCTGTGTCTCTGAAAAATGCTAGAGACCTCATCCCTGCATGGAGAGCTCTCTTCACCAAAGTGTGTATTTTAGAACGTAGACCTCAGTGTATCCACATGGAAAGTCGGCCCTTGGGGGTCGTCCCAGGGGCCATGCTGATGTCCCTCTCCTGGTCTGTGTATTGTCGGAGCTCATCTTTGTGTCGATGACTTCCCATTGCCCTTGGGATGAGGACCAAAATGCCTTACGTGGCCTCCAATGTAGACTGGTCAACCCGCTGTTAGTTCCTGGAACGGGATCACGCTCCCTTCTGCCACAGGGCCTTTGCACGCGCGCGCGCACACACACACACACACACACACACACGCACGCGCGCTTATTGCCAAGACCGTCTGCCTCTCCCCCTTTACTTGTTATCCTGTGCTTTTCAGAGCCCTGCTCAGGGATGGCTGCTCTGACCTTCACTAGCTAGATCCGGCCCCGTTTGCTTATTGGCTCTCTTGCTGCGAACACTAGGACACCAGTGGTCCCACTGGTAACACCAACCTCCCTGCAGGGGACGGTTGTTACTGCAGTGGCGGTTGTGTTTGCGCACAGGGGCATTTGACTGCCGGCTCTTTCTGGACCCTGCTAGGGGCTCACAGTCTGTCTCCGCCGCTTGCCTGGCAAGGTCGTTCCGTCTCTCTGTGCTTCTTTTTCTTTATCTCCAAAGCAAGGACAGTGCTTTTACCGGCTTGGTAGGGGGGTTATGAAGGTTCAGTGAGATCTTGTGCGTAAAGCACTTGAGGCACAGCTCGCTGGCAGAGAAGGCGGCGGGTGTTCTTGCCGCCCCCGTGCCCCAGGCTTCCCGGAGGCCGGGACTGTGCCTGCTCGGATCTGTGTGCCTGGTGCCAGGCACAGAGCGGGTGCTCAGAAAATGCTTGTTGAATGAATGGGTGAACGGGTGAATGGGGGAGTGTGGTACATCGATGGCAGCACCACCCTGGGCCGCGGTGGGCGGGGGTTAAAGATGGGGCAGGTGTGTGGCGCCCTGTACCCCCTTTGCACAGAGTAGCCATTCAGGAACTGTTTCCTGGGGGAGGCTGGGGAGCTGCCGTGTGTGTCTCTGAAGGCCGCTGGGGCTCAGGAGAGAACCCTCCCGGGGTGCCAGTCACGGGTGTGAGAGTGGCTGCCGGTCCTTCAAGAGGAAGACTGGTCGGGAGCTCCGGCTTTGGTGAGAAGATGGGGGGTCGTTTCCTTGTCCTCCCTCCTGTGTTTTCTCCTGTTTTCTCTCCACTAGAACCCCTGCCCGGAGTCCAGTGCCTCCTTCCTGTCGAGAGTCACCTTCTGGTGGATCACAGGGTAAGGCCAGCCCGGGGCCTCGGGCCTGCTCCCCACCCCCCACCTTCCCCCCGGTGCAGAGCGTGCCTGCTCCGGCTGGGGTCTGAGATGCACCCACAGGCACAGACTCGGTGTCGTGAGCCACCAGCGGCTTGCCCCTGCACACGGCTATACCCGGGGCCCTTGCCAGCCTTGTGCTCTGTGTGTTCAGATTGGGTTTTGTTGTTTTTACATCAATGACCATCGTTATCATTGTATCAGACCCCTTGCGAGCAGGAAAATAATAGTAGATCGGGGCACCTGGGTGGCTCAGTCGGTTAAGCATCCTGCTTCGGCTCAGGTCATGATCTCACAGTCGGTGGGTTCGAGCCCCACATCGGGCTCTGTGCTGACAGCTCAGAGCCTGGAGCCTGTTTCAGATTATGTGTCTCCCTCTCTCCCCACCCCTCCCCTGTGCGTGCATGTCTCTCTCTGTCTCAAAAATAAATAACATTAAAAAAATTAAAAAAAAAAAAAAAGAACATGCATAGATCAACAGCCAGAAAACACCCAAGGTGAACGCTGTCGCCAGTGTGATGGGCCCCCTTCTTGTCCTTTTTGACGCACGTTTTTCCCTGCACGTTGTCAGCGTCCTATCTGGGATTTTTCAGATCTTTTCCCCTCAGATAAGCATGGTTCCTTGTCTTTATAAACTTTTCACAAGTGTATGTATATATTTTATTATTTTTCAAAATAACTGTTGAGGAATATCTTTTTTAAATTTTTTAATGTTTTATTTATTTATGTAGTTACTTTCAAGTTTGTTTGTTTTGACAGAGACAGAGAGAGCAAGCGAGGGAGGGGCTTAGAGAGGGAGAGAGAGAATCCCAAGCGCTGCACGCGCAGAGCCTAGCACGCGGCTCAGTCTCACAAACTACGAGACCCTGAGCCGAAGCCAAGAGTCAGACGCTTCACGGACTGAGCCCCCCAGGTGCCCCAGGAAACCTCCCTCAATTTGAATGTGGACTGCGGGCTACGGCATCATTGCTGAGATTTCTAATTTTGGTCGTTGTGCTGTGGCTCCCGTGACGGCATGTTCTTTTCCCTACGGGGATGCGCACTGGTATCTCGGGGTAGAGGCGTATAGATCTGCCCCCTACTCTGAAGTAGCTCAGGAAGAAAGCGTATTTGGGGGCGAGTGTGCTGACAGCCAGACACCCTGAGTTGGTACAGCGGATGCGGCAAGATAGTAGCCGCCGTGAAGCAAGGGAAGGGTGGACCGGAATGCTCTGTGCAATTCATGTGATTTCTCTGTAACTTTGGTGTTATTTCAAAACAACAAGCTAAAGCAATAGGTTTACTTGTTATTGTGAAAGTGGTCAAACACATGGAAGATGGGCCTAATCAGTCTCAAGAAACCCCTCCCCCAGATTTGACCGCTATTAATGCTTTGCCAGTTGGGCTTAATATATTTTGGGGGGGGCGCCTGGGTGGCTCAGTTGATTAAGCATCCAGCTTTGGCTCAGGTACGTGATCTCACATTTCGTGGGTTCAAGCTCCACATCGGGCTCTGTGCTGACAGCTCAGAGCCTGGAGCCGGCTTCAGATTCTGTGTCTCCCTTTCTCTCTGCCCCTCCCTTGCTCATGCTCTGTCTCTCTCTCTTTCAAAAATAAACAAATATCAACAAAAAATTTAAATGTATTTTTTTAAGATTTTTAAAGTTTATTTTATTTTGAGAGAGAGAGAGAGACCTGGGGAGGGGCAGAGGGAGGAGAGAAAGAGAATCCCGTGCAGGGATGCTGACAACACAGACCCCGACAGGAGGCTTGATCTCATGAACCACAAGATCATGACCTGAGCTGAAATCAAGAGTCGCCACATTTAATTGACTGAGCCACCCGGGTGTCCCCCCAAAATATTTTTTAAGCAAATTCAAGGGATTGTAATGATCTCTATCTTAAATATCCTGTGTCTCCAAACACTGCGGCCATTTTTTCCCTGGGCGACCTAACAGAATTATCAGTGATTGTTCAGTGTGCCCACGTGTCCCGTTCGTCTTCAGATTTTGCCAGCTGTGCCCCTCCCTCGATGCCCTCGGGCTGCTCTGGCGTGGAGGGCGGGCTGGCATGGCAGGCATGGGCGGCGAGCGAGGGTCATCCTCCCTCTCCTGACGGTCATGGCCTTCCCTCGTGTTCTGGCGCCAGGCTGATGGTTCGGGGCTACCGCCAGCCGCTGGAGAGCACTGACCTCTGGTCCCTGAATAAGGAGGACACCTCGGAGCAAGTTGTGCCCGTTTTGGTCAAGAACTGGAAGAAGGAGTGTGCCAAGTCCAGAAGGTAAGTGTGAGCCTCTGTGACGACCTGATCACACTTTTCCTGCCACCTCTTGCTGGTTTCAGGGTCCGGGGTGAGCCGCTTCGCTCCTCTGAGCCACGGTTTGCTCATCTGCAAAATGGGAAGAGCTGTACACGTCACTAAGGCATTTTGAGTAGAAAAAAAGAGTGAAAATGTGCATCGAGCAGCAATTGCTGTGCTGGCTCTGCCCTCGGCCCGTGTGTGCCGGGGCATGTCCCGAGGCCCGAGGCTGCCCCACTTTGTCTGCCTTACTCAGAGCATCTGGCCTCCTGAGTGTTCTTGCTGTTTTAAGTGTTTTTGCTTCAACACACCAAGCCCGTCACTTCCTCCGGTGTTCAGCCAAAGAAGCCCCCGCTGAGGGTGCCTTTGACTGTACTAGATTAAAAAATACAATAGACGTTAGTTTTTAGATGTGAAGGCGCAGGGGTTCTGTGTGCCCCCTTCCCCGGCGCCTGCACGGTCCGCGTCATTATCAGTGCTCCCACCAGGGGTCTGGGTGAGCCCACACCTGGTGCTACGTGATCATCCCGGAGTCTCTAGTTTGCGTTATGGTTCACCCTTAGCGTCCTCAGTTCTAGATGCTCCTCCACATAAGCTACGTGCCGTCACATGACCTCGGTCCCCAGGTTATTTATTTTTATGTTTATTTGTGGGGGAGGGGCACAGAGAGAGACAGAATCCAAAGCACGCTCCATGTTCTGAGCTGTCAGCACAGAGCCTGACATGGAGCCTGAACTCATAAGATCATGACCTGAGCCTAAGTCAGATACTTCACCAGCTAACCCCCGCCCCGAGGTGCCTCTGTCTTCGGGTTATTTTGGGAATCAGGCCAGGGCCCTCCCAGCACAGTCTTTAATTTCCTCAAGTCTGAGACATCCTGAGGAGTATGATACATCATTAATCACATACCCACAGAAAAGGAAAATGGCTGTCCTACTGAGGTAGGTCATCGGCCTCGGATGCATCCTGGGTCCAGAGGAGCCAGTCGAGAAGCTGACTGACTTGGGGGCAGCAGGTGGTGGCTTTAGGGACCGAACAAAAAGTGGCTGTTAGCACTCGTGTGGTTTTTGTGCGGTGGACCTGTCGTTGACCTTGTGCGGGCAGATGATGGGGCCAGCCTGGAGTGTCGCATTGCCCTAGACCAGCTGGCCCTCCAGGAGAAAAGCCCTGGACCTGCGGTCCAGTTCCTCACCCCGTTGCCGGAACACCTGGCTTACAGGCCTCTGGTCAGGCGTGGCTGGTGGGTGGGAATTTGGGACAGAGGTACCATTGGCCACCAGGATACCAGCAGAGGATCCTGTGACTCTGGGCTGGGGACCCGGCTGTGGTGGGCGTGGCCGAGGGAGAAGTCTGCTTATTGAGCTGAAGCCCCGGGCCAGCATGGCGAGATGGTTGGTGTTCTGTGCACATCAGGGTCCTGCTGAGGCTGGTGCCCGTGACCCACATGGAGCTTCTCAGGCACAGCCTCCTTGCAGGCCGTGGCCGGTGGCACCCTGGGTGATGAACCGCTTGCTGGAGAGAGGTCGCCCGGGAGGCCCCGTGGGGAGAGGGGCAGGCTTGAACCAGAAGCTCTGTCTCGTAGGCCTGGCCCTTTCTGGATTCATCCAGCACATGTGATGTCCGCTGCTCACGTGTGGTCTGTTCAGGCCCTCAGGTTCAGAGAGGCCGTCCCTCAAGTCCCTTCATGCCCATGTCCCCTGCTTTCCACTCAGAGGGCTTCCTGATGGTTTAGGGAGATCTGTATCATCTGACAGGCCCTGTCATGAGCCTGGGTAACCCTCGGGCAGGTAACACCACACGAGTTGTCTTTATTCACATGGGGGCAGCCACAGGCTGGGCACTCCCCTGAGGGGCAGAGAGAGGGGACTCCGGATCCGAGCTGTCAGCACAGAGCCTGACTTGGGGCTCAAACTCATGAACTGTGAGATCATGACCTGAGCCGAAGTTGGATGCTTAGCCAACTGAGTCACCCAGGCGCCCCTCTTGTTAGACTTCAGAGAAAAAGTGCAGCACGAGAGATTTGTAATGGGGTGGCATGGATTCCGGTGAGCAGACGCTCAGGCGTGCCCTGGAAGAACGGGATGGAGCATCACCGCCGTCCCAACACGGACCATTTCCCTGGGACAGCGGCTCATCCCTCCAAATCTCCACAACCAGCGTCAGTCACCCTCCCAGAAGGGGTTTTGCAGAGTGGTGGCCGACACAGGACAAAGTCCTGAGCACAACACAGCCTTCCCTTCATTTCAGCAATAGTTGCGTTGCTGAAAAAATTCGAGGTTTATTTAGATTTGCAAAAAATAAAAAAACCAAACCCGAAACACTACGCAGAATGGATTTATGTCTGAAAACAGATTCCTGGCTTGGGTCATTTCAGGCAGACTTTTCAACCTCCACAGATTTCTGTGCAGATCTTTTTGGGGGGCGGTTCCTGAAGTTAGTCACCGAAGGCCTAGTCTCTGGCTCAGTCTTTGACAGAGAACGCGGAATTTGCACATTCCTCTCTTTGAGAACCTCTGTCTTTGAGGAACTGAAAGCACTCAAGAAACAAAAACTAGAAAAGGGTGGGGCAGTAGGGGAAAGTTTGTGAGTCATTTGTATTTTAAGCGACACATTTAGCATCCTTGGAGGAGCTGTGCAGGTAGGGTGTTTGCCACGCCCATTGTGGTTTCCGGAACATTTTGTGTATCTTTCACTCTAAGGGCTTATATGCCTTCTGTTTGTAAAATCCTGTTCTGTCCTCTGCGCTTGCGGGTCCGCTTTGCCTTCTGTGTTCTGTTGGGGATTTATTACAGGTCAAACACTGTGTTCACAGTATACCCAGGAAACGCAGACATTTTAATCGAGCTAAGAGTTTTTTTCTTTTAGTATTTATTTATTTTTGAGAGAGCGAGAGAGAGCGAGCAAGTGAGCATGAGCAGGGGAGAAGGAGACCCAGAAGAGGAAGCAGGCTCCAGGCTCTGAGCTGTCTGCACAGAGCCCGATGTGGGGCTTGAACCCATGAACCGCGAGATCATGACCTGAACTGACACTTAACCAACGGAGTCACCCAGGCGCCCTGACCTAACACATTTTATAAAGTTTGAGATGTGGCATCTCCCAAAGCCTTGAAGATGAGTGACAAAGTCGTCCGTAGCTCCTCATTGCCCTTTGGTTGGTTCTAACCCCTCGGAGCCTGCTTGTTCCCAGTCCTCTTCCAGTTTCTCTGAAGTTCTTGCTGTTTGTGGAAGGGCTGCCAAACCTCATTTCAAGTCCTTAGCTCTAGGCCTTCCATCCTCTTCCCCCTGCTTGCAGTACCCTTTCCTTCTCCCCATTCTCTCAGCCTGCAGGTCTGTGCTTTGATGTCACCTCCAGGAAGCCCCCCGTGATAGCACCCCTCACACAGTCTTGCGAAGTGGTGATTGCTAATCCTTTTCTCTCATGAGCCTCTGTGACAGTGGGGCTCTCTCCTGCGTTTGGCCCAGAGCCGTGTGTTCAGTTCATTAGTGGTCGAGTGTCTGCTGGGGGTTCCTGCCTACACTGGAATCTGATCCACTGAGAAAGTTCCTTTTTCTTCCAAGCCTTCTGCCTCTCCACCCCTTTCGGTTCCCCTGCTCCCGGCCACTTAGTTTTCTCCTGACTCATACCTTTCCCTTCCAATTTTCCTTTCCCCGCCCAGCCTGAGCTCACAGATGCCCTGCTTGCTTCCTCTCCCCTCCTGGAGTACCCGCCTCCTCTGTGGGCCTCTTTTTCGCTCAATAGTGTCCTTTCTTGGCTTGACCTGAGCTGATCTTCCCACTGTTCTTGACCTCTCCCACCCAGGCCTGAGCTTTCCTCCTCCTCTGCCTGCCCAAGACCTTCTCCTGACCCTTTGGCACCTGTCTCTTGACCACTGGAAACAGCCCTGAGTCACCAGCAGCCCACGCAGGCCCAGAGTCCGGTCCCGCTTAGGAAGCGGTGCAGAGAATGAATGCAGGGGCCGAGCCACTCCCTTCCTGTCCGCCTGGACCTCTCGTTTTCTTTGCCAAGGACGCCTGCATGTGCTCAAAGAAGTTCTACTAAAACTCCCAGCTAGAAACCCAGCTTTGGGGACGGTCAGTAAAGGGAGCAGGGAAGACCTTGTGTGGTGACATTGACAGTGGGGTTGGTGGAGTGATGTATCCCGCGTGGATGTCCATGCCCTGATCCCTGAACCCATACATGGTCACCAGAGTCCTTGTAAAAGGAGCAGGAGATCAGAGAGAGAGAGAGAGCTGCAGCTGGCTTTGAATTGGAGGAAAGGGTCACAGACCTGAGAATCTAGGTGGCTTCTAGAAGCTGGAAAAGACCAGGAAACAGATTCTCCCCCAGAGCGTCTAGAAGGAAGGCTGTCCTGTGGGCTCCCAGAACTACGAGATAAATTGGTGTTGCTTTAAGCCCCCAAGTTTGTGGTCATTTGGTACCGGAGCTTCACACAGGGGTTAGGTTTTGTTCTGGATGCCGTGGAAGCCCTCGGGAGGATGTTTCACCAGGAAGGTCCCTCTGGCTGCGGTGCAGGGACTTGGTTGTCAGGGAACAAAAGCAGGAGGAGAAGAGAGAGCAGCGGGGAGGCCCCGGGGGTGGTCGCGTGCGTCATCGGTGGCCGTGCACAAGGACAGAGTGGATGGACGCCCGCACACGTCCGGGAGGGAGGCGGATGGGTTACACGCCTGATGGAGCCAGGAGCGTGGAGGAGATTCCCACGGTTCCGGTCCTTTCCGGGGCGGGTGGTGGTGGGGAGGGAGCCAGAGCAGGTTGGCAGGCTCTGGTCTCCGTCCGAAGGCGTCAGGTGGTGTAAATGGTCCGACGCGGCGGAACGTGACGGTAGAGTCCTCTGCGCCCGAACGCCGCTCAGCGTGCTCGGCCACGGAGGGGTTTCGTCAGTCACAAACGTTGGGTTGGGGGAGGACGAGGCGTGTATTTCGGGGTGGAGCCCACATCAGGCCATGGGAATGTGGAGCCTTGACCGTAACTTGGGAGACAGGAGCTGGGGGGTGTGTGTGTGTGTGTGTCTATTGCTCCATGACCCATAACCCCAAACCTAGCAGCTGGTGATGATAGTGAATGTTTCCTGTCGCCCGTGGTTTCTCTGGGCCTGGGATCCGGCTGTGGGCCAGCAGGCTGGTTCTGATTCCGCATCTCGTGAGGCTGGGCTCCCCATGTCCGCTGGGGCCGCATCATCTGAAGGCTTGACTGGGTGACAGGCTACACTTTGAGGTTGTGTGTGGCTGGCAGGGTGCCGGCTCTGGGCAGCATCTCACCATGGGGGTTTTCCCTGTTTCCTCCTCACCTGGCACTTGGCTTTGCTCAGAGTGAATGATCCGAGAGAGGGCAAGATGGAAGCCACTCTGTTTCCTGTGACCTCAGCTCGGAAGTGGCCCGCACTCCATTGTTTCTGCTCTGTCCTCTTCCGAGTAGGAGGGGCCTTCTGGGGGGTGTGAGAGCGTTCTAGTGTCGCACGTCCTTGCACACACTTGGTATTGTGTGACTTTCTGATTGTCCACCCAGTGGATGTGAAGTAATATCTTACTGGGGTTTTGGTTTATGTTTCCCAGATGACTAATGAAATCAAGCAACAATTCATGGTCCTTTACATATCTTCTTTGTCTGTTTTTAAAATGTTTTTTTTTCCTTATTGTGTGGTAAGAGTTCCTATACATGCTCTGCTTACTAATCCCTTTTCAGATACGCCATTTGCAAATATTTTCTCCCATTCTGTGGGTTGTCTTTTCACTTTCCTGATTGTGTCTTTTGAAGCACAACATTTTAAAAAATGTTTTATTTGAGAGAGAGCATGCATGAGCAGGGGAGGAGCAGAGGAAGGAGAGAAAGAGTCGTAAGCAGGCTCCATGCCCAGTGTGGAGCGCGATTTCACGACCCCGAGATCACGACCTGAGCCAAAATCAAGAGTCGGACCCTCAAAACAACTGAGCCACTCAGGCACCCCTCCAGTTTCTTAAATTTGATGCAGGCTATTTTTTTTTCTTTTGCTTGTGTTTTCTGTGTCATGTTTTAGAATCCACTGCCAAATGCAAGGTCATGAAGGTGTTCACGTTCCCTTCTAAGAATTTTATAGTGGTTGCTCAGTGTTTGGGTCTTAGATCCATTTCGAGTTGATTTTTATAGGTGGAATGAAATAAGGGTCCGCCTTCATTCTTTTGCCTGGCTCTCTGGTTTCTCAGCACCACGTGTTGAAAGATGATTTTTCCATCGAATGGTCTCGACACCCTGGATACCCTAAATCAGTCAGGGCTATTTCTGGTGTCCCTGGTGGTGTGTGTGTGTGTGTGTGTGTGTATGTGTGTACGCTTCCCTATTTTTATGCCCATCTTGATAAGTTTTGAAATAAGGAGGTGTGCATGCTCCAGTTTTGATTTTCTTTTTAAAGATTGTTTCAGCTATTCTGGGTCCCTTGAGTTTTTATCCGAATTTTCGAATCTGCTTGTCAGTTTCTAAAAAAAAGTCAGCTTGGATTCTGATAAGAGATTGCCTGGAATCTGTAGATCACGGTGCGGCTGGCACTTTTCAGTGCCCTTCACATAGATTAACACACTGAATTTTCACAGCAGCCCCGTGGGGTGGATCCTACTGGTCTCCCCATTTAGCAGATGAGGAAACTAAGGCCTAGAATGGGGAAGGGACTTGGCCTCAGAGTCGCACAGCCGGCCGGTCAGGGTCGGGAGTCTGTATTCCTAGCCAGCGCGCTGTGGCTGGTTTCCTTTGGCGGGGCCTCCCCGAGGGGGTGGCGAGCTGTCCCCTGTCCCCCGCTGGCCGGCCCGGTGTCAGGGACACCCCACAGCCGCTCCCCACTCCTTGTGTTCCAGGCAGCAGCCGAAGGTCGCGTACTCCTCCAAGGACCCCGCCAAGCCCAAAGGGAGCTCCCAGCGGGACGTGAGCGAGGAGGCCGAGGTTTTGCTTGTCAAGTCCCCTCAGAAGGGGCGGGAGCCGTCTCTGTTTAAGGTGTTATACAAGACCTTCGGGCCTTACTTCCTCATGAGCTTCCTGTTCAAGGCCCTCCATGACCTGATGATGTTCGCCGGCCCAGAGATCTTAAAGTAAGACCCCTTCCCTGCCCTCCACCTTAAGTCCTTTGTCCTTGACCTTTGGCTTACAGTCCCCTAACTGCTGCCCTGGGGTCACATGTCCTGCCCCTGTGGGCTTGAAGCCAGGCCTCTCTGCCTTGACCTGCTTTGCCTAATGCTTTGCTTCAATACCATTCGAGCTGAGGCCACTTTGGTCACCAGGAACCTACGAGGCTTCCCTGACACCGAAAGAGGGAAGAGAGAGGAGTGTCTGGGGAGCCAAGGACAGGAGAACGGGCCCGCGTGTGTCCAACTGCAGCCTGAAAGCAGAGTGTCAGAAAGGAGTTCCCTTCTCTCCTCTCTCTGTCTCTTCGGACCACCCGTCCCTTCTCTCCGCTTTCCTGCCTCTGCCTCTCTCCGTCTCTGGTCACGTCCGGTGACTGTCCGGTGATGGGCCCAGAGGCCCGGGTGTGCCGTCGTGAGCGGGATTGGGCCGCCCGCCAGTCCCATCCCCGTGCCGAGGTGCTCTCCCCCCGCGGAAAACGCAAAGAGTGACGCCCGCCTAGCCGGTCGGGACGTGGTCACAATGCCGTCGTCCCTGCCACCTGGGCATCATGTCATGCCCTCCTGTCCCCCCCGCCCCGGCAGACTGCTCATCAGCTTCGTGAACGACAAGAAGGCCCCGGACTGGCAGGGCTACTTCTACACGGCGCTGCTGTTCGTCAGCGCCTGCCTGCAGACGCTCGTGCTGCACCAGTACTTCCACATCTGCTTCGTCAGCGGCATGAGGATCAAGACCGCCGTCATCGGGGCCGTCTACCGCAAGGTGGGTGCGGCCGGGCCCCACGCGGGGCGTCTCCCGCCGTGGCCTTGTGGCCCGTCGGCCCCCTGCCCCGGGGCCCCCGTGGGGATCGCAAGCCCGGATTCTGGAGCAGCAGTGTGAGGGTGGCCCGTGCGCCAGCAGGTGGCAGGGGGTGGCCCCTCGGGCCTCAGACAGAGCCGATTTCAGCGGTGCACGCGGAGCGTCTCCTTGAGGCCCTGTGTCAGCTGTGGGCAGCTGAATTTCTTGTTTTTGTCAAGTTTCTTTATCTTGAGAGAGGACAGAACAGCATGGGCAGGGGAGGGGCAGAGAGAGGGAATCCCGAGCAGGCTCTGCGCTGTCAGTTCAGAGCCCAAAGCGGAGCTTGAACTCAGAAAACAGGGAGATCGTGACCTGAGTCCAAACAGGGAGTTGGATGCTTACCCGACTGAGCCCCCACCCCCCGCCACCGGGCACCTGGGCTGCTGAATTTCTTAGGTGGGCCCTGACTGGGGGGCGTCCAGGTTCACATCCGGTCTCTGCTACGGATCCCCTGGGCTTCCAACTGTCGATTTGAACTGAGCGGAAGGCCCTTTCCCTTGACAGTGGAATACCTAGCAGGGATTTGTTCCCAGCTTTTTTTTTTTTTTTTTTTTTTAGTTTATTTATTTTGAAGGAGAGAGAGTACAAGGTGGGGAGGGACAGAGAGAGAAGAGAGGGAGGATCCCAAGCAGGCTCAGCGCCGACAGTGCTGACGCGGGGCTCAGACCCACGAACTGTGAGATCATGAGCTGAGCAGACCTCAGACACTTAGCCAGCTGAGCCTCCCCGGCGCCCTGATACCCAGCTTTAAAGGAATTTCCTGATTCCTTCATCTCTTAGCTTCTGGGGCAAAGACGCTGCGTGAGCCCATGGGTTGATAAGAGACTGTGTAGGAGAGAGTCGGGAGCCGTGGACTAGCTCTTTGGTTCTCAGCCCTGTCTGTAATTAGACTCACCTACAGAAACCCCAGGTCCCCAGGCTACACGGCAGACCAGCACAATCAGGGTCTCTGATTTTGGGCGCGACCTGGGCACCAATAGTTTTTAAACTCCCCAGGGAGTAGTGTGAAAGCATGTTTGAGAACCAGGGCCATTTCATCCTTCCAGGAGATGTTTAGAAAATGTCTAGAGACACTCGTGGTAACTGGAAGTGGGGCGATCTAGGGGGTGTGGTGAACACCCTACAACGCACAGGCCAGTCTCCCAAAGAAAGATCCAGCTTCAAATGTCAGTAATGCCAAAGTTGGGAAGCTCTGACCTTGACCTTGGTCCTTGAGTGTGATCAGCAGACCAGCTGCATCTGCGTCACCTGGGAACTTGTTAGAAATGCATTGTCCCAGGTTCCATCCCCGTCCCACCAATCCAAAACTGCATGGTGACAGATTTCCCAGGTGACGTGTGTGCACACTCAAGTGTGTGAGGCTCTGGGGGAGGCGATCCCTGGGGTCCCTTCCATATCGAAGAAGTCAGGATGAGGCAGGGAGGGGGCTTTGCGGTGGGACAGACGAGCTGGGAACACAGATAAGGCAGCAGGGGAGGGGAAAAGAGAGCGGGCTTTCTGCGGGTGAGCTGTCTTCTCCCTCCACAGGCGCGTGGACCGAGAGCCCCGGGCTCTTTCCTGCCGCACTCACCCTCCTCCCCTCTCCTTTGCCCGCAGGCCTTGGTGATCACCAACTCAGCCAGAAAATCCTCCACCGTTGGGGAGATCGTCAACCTCATGTCCGTGGACGCCCAGAGGTTCATGGACCTGGCCACGTACATTAACATGATCTGGTCAGCCCCTCTGCAAGTCATCCTTGCTCTCTACCTCCTGTGGCTGGTGTGTGTTTGACGTCACTGCGTCGCGCAGAGGGAGGGACCGCCACCAGTGGGCGGTGGGGGTGAGGGCGTGGGTGTTCGTGATAAGAGCGTCTGTCATTCACGATTTGTTTTTTCTTCTCTTGTCATTCACATTCTACTTTCTGGCCTGTTAGGCAATTGCTGGATATTTTATCCCTTTCCTTGGTGGTTGGATTTATGCTTTTTTTGGTGGCACGATACTTGCTTGCATTTGTCTTTTTTTTTTTTTGACAGTGCATGTAATTAACAACCTCAAAACATATATACTGTATGTCTCCTATTGTATTCCCCCAAACACTAACTAGACTCCCTTTATTCACTAGTCCTGAACTGTGTTGCTCAAGGTTTTCTGGGTTGCAAGGAATAGAAACACATTTTAAAATAGATTAAGCAAATGGAATTTTGTGGGTGCGTGTAACTACAGAGTACAGAGTATGGCTTCAGGCGTGGACAGATCCAGGAGCTGAGGAAGTGGTGTAAGGACTCACTCTCACCCTTTTGTCATTTCTTGGCCTTATTTCCCTTTGAGTTGACTTCATTCTCAGTGGAATTTCCCTCAGTGGCCTCCATCCTTTAGGTTTATATCATCATCACTGAGAGCAGTGTCCAAGGAAAGAGAACATTACCTTCCTCCTTGCCTCATTGAGAGTCCTGAGGACTAGTTGACCAGTCACAGCCCTAGTCACATCCCTGAACCAGTCACTGTGAAACAGGAAGCAGAGCTCTCTGATTGGCCAGCCTGGGCCCTGTGTCCTCTCCCATTGTGAAAGGATAGAGGTGTGATTGACAGTCCCTCCTCCGAGTAGGGGCCGTTCCCAAAATGAAAAGTTGATGAGGTGCTCGCAGCCCAACAACTGCCTTACTGTTGTCCCCTCTGAGCCTTTTCTTCTGCCAGGATCTCCTTCCCCTCTTTCTTTGCTAAGGATGAAGTCCTGACTGTCTTTCAAGGCTGTGGCAACTGCCACACCCACTAATTAATTCCTTTTCTTTAAAAATTTTTTTAATGTTTCTTTTGTTTTTGAGACACACACACACACACACACACACACACACACACACACAGAGTGCGAGTGGGGGAGGGGCAGACAGAGAAGGAGACACAGAATGCCAACAGGCTCCGGGCTCCCAGCTGTCAGAGGGGCTCCATCTCAAGAACCATGAGATTGTGTGTGACCTGAGTCGAAGTCCGTGCTTTACCGACTGAGCCACCCAGGCGCCCCACCGCTAATTCCTTTTCTTTCTCAATTAGATTAATTTCTTCCTTTTTTAAAGCCCAATAACTTTAGTATAGGAGTTCCTGTGGTCCCTTCTAGAATAGTCTCTTGCTGCTCTGTGTACCAGCCTCTCCTCTCCTGATAAGTGTATCGATTACTCATGGGCTCGGTGTCTTTCTCTGTTGTCTTATTTTTTATTTCCCACGACTGCAGTGCCAGCAAGGGTCTGGTGCATAATAGGTGCACAGCACATTATCTGTTGATAGGACTATAGTTTACACTTTCTGGGTCTGTTTTAGAGCAGAAGATGAGTGATTATCAATCGCTTCTGGTAATGAAACTTAGAAATAAATCCAGAATCTAAATGTCTTTCCTGGCCAACATCTTGGGGTGCCCACCTCCCCAGAAAGTGCAGCCCCGGGTGAAATATTTTTGGAGCACTTCTTTTAGAAGTGGCCTTCAGGGCTGGTTTATAAAGCATTAAGAAAATGGTTCTGTTTTAGGTGAGAGTTGCTGAATGTATTCTTGACGTTTGGGGCCAGATAATTTTGTTGTTGTTGGGGGACTGGTCTGTGGACGGCAGCATTGCTGAGCAGCGTCCCCAGCCTCTTCGCACAAGATGCCAATAACACAGACCTCCCGCCCCCCCAGCCCCCTGCCGCTTGGGACCCAGATGTCTCCAGACATTGCCACATGTTCCCTGGGGAAAATTCTTGCTGGGTTGGTAATTACTAGTTTAGATAAAAAATAGTATTTCTCAGGGCGCCTGAGTGGCTCAGTCGGTTAAGCATCCAACTTCGGCTCAGGTCATGATTGTGTGGTTCATGAGTCTGAGCTCCGTCCTGGGCTCTGTGCTGACAGAACCTGGAGCCTGCTTCAGAGTCTGTGTCTCCCTCTCTCTCTGCCCCTCCCCTGCTTGCTCTCTGTGTCTCTTTCTCTAAAAAATAAACAGATGTTAAAAAAAAAATACAATTTCTCTGACCCCAAAAAACACAGCATAGGATGGTGATGGTGGTGGGCTCACGAATTGGACTGCTTGGGTTCAAGTCTTGCCTCTTGCATCGTCAGGGCCGTGACCTTGTTGCTTAGTGTTGCTTGTTTGTAAGCGGGCGATGGGAACCGTGCCACTCATCACAGGGATGTTGGGACCAAGGAATGAATCAGTGCAGGTCATGTTCGTAGACTGTGCGTGGTATATACATCTGCCCAGTATCTTTTCATTGCTGTTTGCTGGCAGGGTTCATTCTGAATGCTTTAGATGGTCGGTACAAATCACCTTCATTCTCAGAGGTGGGTTAATTGTCCCCAGGCGGAGATGCAGAAACGGTCGGGAGCGGCGGCAGCATTTTTGGGGAGACTAGGACCGGTGTCCCTGAGGGTGATTGTCTGGAAGAGACTAACGCTCCTGGTTTCCCAAATGCCGAATGGCGGGGAGGGGGAATCACACTACGCTGTTTCCATCGTCCTGTATGTGTGCTGGTACGTGTGCCCTGGGCCAGGTTCTCAAGCTGTCTCTCCTTAGGTGTAGGAGTTAGGAAGATGTAGATCTAAGGTTATATTGATCTCCTAATCTAGGTGTAGATTCCTCATCTGCAGTCATGATAACGGAACTGTATCAGTGTCTTATCTACAAAATCCCCAAATCCAGAAGCTCTGAGAGCTGTCCTTAATCCATTCAGTTCCAAAACCTTACCTGAACTGATGGGAAGTACTTATGAGCGTGATTATTCCTCTCAGTGCGACTCTTCTGATTTGGATGCTGGAAAAAAAATCAATGTATTAGGTTATGGAGTGCACTGCGAGGGCCCCCGGGGGCGTGTCCCCAAGGCCCCACCAGGCTGATGAGTTACTCAGAAGACTCGTGGCTCTAATTTATTGGAGTGGGATTAGCGTAGGGAAAAGGCACAGGGGGTGGAGTCTGGGGGACGCAGGTGCAGACCCCCTCCTGGCAGAGCCGCTGAGGACGCGCTGTTTCCCAGCAGGAAGTGCTGACAGCGTGCAGAACGTTACCAGCCAGGGAGGCTTGGTAGAGACCGGACGCCCCGGGTGTCTGTTGGGGGGCTGGTCACATAGGCAGCCTCTGCCTAGCACACACCTGGCGCATGCCCAGCTTCTAGACTCCCAGCAGGCAGAGGGGCTTCTGCATAAACCGTGTTGTTTGCACAAAGAGTTGAGGCCCAGCGAGCCCCTCTTACGTGTCTGGGAGTGGCCGTGACCCTCCCCAAGCCCCAGCTCCCAGGTCCCAGCCAGGGGCCTTGAAACTGGACAAACCGTCAGACTGGCCGTGTTAACTCTTCTCCGCTCAGTGGCTTATTACCTTTCTAAAGTTCTGATTTGCAAAACTCCCGGGACCCCGGGGTTTCAGATCAGGGACCTGCATGTTCTTAAAGGGGTTGTGGGACTCCAAGAAATGCTCAGGAATAAATCTGAAAATTCTTTTCTTTTTTTTAAATTTTTAAATGTTTTTATTTATTTTTGAGAGACAGAGCATGAGCAGGGGATGGTCAGAGAGAGAGACACACACACAGAATTGAAAGACTCCAGGCTGTGAGCTAGCTGTCAGCACAGAGCCTGATGTGGGGCTTGAACCCATGAACTGTGAGGTCATGACCTGGGCCAAAGTCGGATGCTTAACCGACTGAGCCACTCAGGCGCCCCAAATCTGAAAATTCTTTTTTTTTTTTTGTTCTTAATTTTTTTTTATTTTTATTTTTTTATTTTTTTAACATATGCATTTATTTTCCATCATTTACAATACACTCCAATGACACTCCAAACAGAAAAGCAAAGTAAAAAATCAAAACACCAACTTCTATTTCATGTAATTAGACTTATACAGAAATTAGAAGGTTAAGTAACAACTAGTTAATCACCTAATTTCACAGCTATCTGAAGTGGCAATCCTTATATAGCAGCTTAGCAGCCCGTCACGGGGTAAAAGTGACTCGGCCTGAATGCCCTGGGCCGGGTCTGCGGTGGCTCATCCGGGAAGCCCTGGGCTGAAGGCCTCTGTTCTCCTCTGTCCTTAGAACCTGGGCGCCTCCATCCTGGCCGGAGTGGCCGTGATGATCCTCATGGTTCCCGTCAACGCCGTGATGGCCATGAAGACCAAGACCTACCAGGTAGGGTGACTGTCTCCATTGGGCTCCAGGCTGGGCCCTTGCTGGACGCCTTTCCACGTGGGGTTTAGCTGAGTTCTTTCTGCTTGGACCCCGGGGAGCTCAGCCTCCTGGCCCTAGGGGCGTCCCCTGGTGCTGATGCTGATGCCGGCCTCTTTGTCTGCCATGCTGATGGGCTTAATCTGGGCAGGGCCTGGGCCCTGGTTCTCAAAGCTTCCTGAGGGATGACAGTGGACACCCAAAGTCAAGAGCTCCCGGGATCGTTAGACCTCGTAGGCCTGGGACCAAAATCACATCCGTGAGCTTCCGAGCATTCCTTATTTCCCACGGAAGTTAGTCATTTGCGTGTTCTGTGTGCATTTTCAAAAGTGGAGTAAAGATTAACCCTGACTTTTCCCCCACTGTGACCTCACGCTAGGCCTTCAGCTGTTTCCAGAAATGCTTCTTTAAGTTTTAAAACATCCCAGTAACGCAGTGCATGCCTTTCCCCAGATGTTCAATGGTACACAAGTGTGTAGACCAACAGGGGCCGTCCTTCCCCTTCCCTATTCCCACAGTCCCAGTGCACACGCCAAGGCCAAGCCTTCTAGAACTGCACGTGTACTTTGGAGCGAGCTCATGCTAGTTAGGCCCACTGGGCCCACATGTGTTTTCTGTGCCGTTACCATCATACATATTTCTATGCACACGGGCCCGTCTGGCCAACACGGTTCTACCGTTGGACCCCGCGTGTCAGGGCTCTCTCTGTGGTGCCGCAGGGCCCGACTTCCTTCCCTGGAACTGGTAAACAGAGGGGGTTTGGGGTTTTTGTCTCCTATCCCCTGTCAATGGCTGTTCATGATGTGCCTGTGGGATTTCAGATGAGCGCGCTTGGCCGCACTGGAGCCGCGGGAGGAGAGATGCGTCCCAGGACCTGGGGCCTGTCGGAAAGAGGCCTCCGCAGGTGTGGGCGGGAAGAGGTTAAACAGGAAGAGGCCGAGTCCTCGTCGCCCACGAGCGGCCCTCTTTTTAAACTGCTTCAGTCACCAGCATCGACATCCTGTGGCCTAAAAAAAAAAGAGTTGTCCTCATCTGTGACCCAGGAGTGACCACAGCATTCTATGATAGGGTTCTTGAGAGCCGTA
Organism: Suricata suricatta; assembly: GCF_006229205.1. Lineage (NCBI taxonomy): Eukaryota > Metazoa > Chordata > Mammalia > Carnivora > Herpestidae > Suricata > Suricata suricatta. The sequence continues at coordinate 12,070,068 of NC_043707.1, forward strand.
AATGACTAGGTGCATGTCAGATGCTTAGAAAAGGTCCTGGCATCTGGAAAATGCCGGGCGGTATCCGTGTCGAACGGTGTTCAGGCCCCAGAAAGCAACTAAAAAAATGGAGGGCCCCTAAGTCCAGTAGCAGCCTCTCTCTTGTGCTTGGATGAGCAGATGAGGGCCCCTGCCTTCTTCCCTGGACACCTGAGAGGTTCTCGTTTCTGCCTCGCAGATCTAAATTTAATTGGCATCTCTGTGTCCACTGTAACGTAATCCAAAGCTGTTTTTTTTCTCGTGGTAAAAGAGAGAGAAGACTCCCAGGGTCAGGGGTAGCGTTCAGAGGGACTGCGGGGCCCCTTTTCCACCCCTCCGAGGGCCCGTCTTTCCTGGACGGGCGTGGGGATGTGCGGGTGGCCTGGCGCCAGGGCCAGAGGCGAGCTCCCGCCCGCGTGGTGTTCAGTGCTGCTGTCTCCGAAGGTGGCCCACATGAAGAGCAAGGACAACCGGATTAAGCTGATGAACGAGATTCTCAACGGGATCAAAGTGCTCAAGCTCTACGCCTGGGAGCTGGCCTTCAAAGACAAGGTGCTGGCCATCAGGCAGGAGGAGCTGAAGGTGCTGAAGAAGTCGGCCTACCTGGCGGCCGTGGGAACCTTCACCTGGGTCTGCACCCCTTTCCTGGTGAGTGGAGCCACGTCGACTCCGGGCCGCCTCGCCGGGCGCGTGACGGTGTCTGCAGACCTAGACGTCTGTCAAAGGTCACCCGTTCGCCACGCCTTGTCCTACCGCTGCTTTCAAAAACGGCTCCCTCCCCCCAAGTTTATTGTATTCACAGCACGTGGTAGCTGCCACTCCAGGGTCCCTGCAGAGTGGCCAGCTCAGGAGCTGTTTGCTCGGTCCACAGGCGAAGAAGTATGTGCCACCGAGTCAGGTCTCTCTGGTTCCTTCCCTGAGAGCCTCTTCCTAAGAAAAACATAGCGGCCTCACCAGACGTGGCCCTGGTGCCCCAGCTGGGCTGCGTCACGGCCTGAGCCGCTCATCTCTGACCGGTCAGTCACGAGCCGTGGGTTTGTCAGAGCCAGACACGCTGTAAAATTTGTCATTTGCTGTCTGTCTGTCTGCACTAGAATGTCAGCTCCAGGAAGGCAGGGACTTGGTCTCCTCTGTTTATTGCTGCATGCTCAGTGCCTACAACAGTGCATAGTAGGTGCTCAACTAATATTTGTCATTCGCTGTTAAACCATTGGAGCCATACAAAAAGTCCCAAAATGAAAAGTATATTGTCTTCCCTTCCATCTGCCCCTTTCCTCCACGCAGTTTTTTGTATCTCTTTAAAAAAAAATATTTATGGGTGTAGTTTACGTTAAAAAAAATACTTTTAACATACTCAGAGTCATATTTAGTGTTCTATACCTTTTTTGTGCTTGGATATATGACCTCTTCATGCATTCATATCTGCTTCATCTGTTTTACTTTACTATGTTTTTAAATGTTTGTTTATTTTGAAAGAGAGAGCGCACATGAACAGGGGAGGGGCAGAGAGAGGGAGAGAGAGAACCCCAAGCAAGGCTCTGTGCCGTAAGCGCGGAGCCTGATGCAGGACTTAAACTGATGACCCGTGAGATTGTGACATGAGCCAAAATCAAGAGTTGGACACGTAACCGACGGAGCCACCCAGGGCCCCCACTTCCTCTGTTTTAAGGAAGCATGCACGTCCAGTGAGTTCACTTACACCGTCTCTCGTGCTGACTTTCTCGGACAGCCCCTGGTCTTTGCTGTTGTGATCCGTGCTGCACGGAATGTTCCAGTATGCACGTCGTGGGTCCTTTAACGGTCTTTCCCTGGCTGGCCAACTTTGAAAAGTTTAAAGATAGTAGTAACGTTTCTACCCCCCAGACCAGGAGACCCTGTAAAGATGGACTGTGGAAACTCCTTACACACAGTGCACTGTTAAGAGTAGTTAAGAATAGGGACGCCCAGGTGGCTTAGTCGATTGAGTGTCCAATATTGGCGAAGGTCATGATTTCAGTTTGTGAGTGTGAGCCCCACATCGGGCTGTGTGCTGACAGCTCAGAGCCTGGAGCCTGCTTCGGATCCTCTGTTCTGCTCCTGCACTCCTGCCCCTGCCGCACCGTCTCTCTCTCTCAAAAATAAATAAACATTAAAAAAAAAAAAAAAGAATAGGAGCACCTGGGTGGCTCTGTCAGTTAGGTGTCCGACCCTTGGTTTCGGCTCAGGTCGTGATCTCACAGTTTCATGGGTTCGAGCCCCGCATCGGGCTCTGTGCTGACAGTGGGGAGGCTGTGTGGGATTGTCTCTCCCTCCCTCTCTGCCCCTGCCCCCTTCGCACGGTCTCTCTCTCAAAAGAAATAAGCTTAAAAGAATTTAAAAAAAATAGCCAAGAATTACGCCCCCATGTTCGTTTTTTTCTTTGTATTCTTAACTATATCATCAGTATGTTAATGCCGCGCTGATCATGACTGACTTCGCGGCTTTGTTGGCGAGCGGATATTCTGACGGGAGGTTTCTGTGAACTACAGTCACGCGTGTTCATACATGTGAAGGTTTTCTGTTACAGTATTATCAGCGTCAGCTCAGCTCAGTCCCAGGAGGATGGTTTAGGGAAACTCCTGCGTTTTCAGTGTTTGTCAAAGTGTGTTCCTTCTGACGCTGGGTTTTTCCTTCAGCTCTGCTTTGTGTCCCCCAGAGTGTGAACCCCCACACAAGGCAGCAGGGGGGAAGGCAGTGGTGCTCAAATCGGAGCCCACATCAGAGTCCCCTGGGAGGCTTGAAAGAAGATCCAGAAGGTCTGGGTGGAGCCTGAGTATCTGCATTTCTAAGGGCTTCCCGGGTGCTACAGATTGCCCTTGGCTGGGGTTCACACTTGGAGAAGGGGACTAGGTCCTCACCACTCAGAGTGTGGCCCCCAGACCAGCAGCGCCAGCTTGTTAGAAATGCAGACTCAGGCCCCACTGCAGACCAGCTGAAACGGGATCTGAATTTTAGCAACCCCTCCCCCAACCCAGTGGTTGGTGTACACATTAACGTTTGAGAAACCTTGGCCGAAAGCAGAAGTGAGCAGACTCTTTCTACAAAGGACCGACTAGCAAACACCTCAGATTCCGAGTCGTACGGTGCCTGCCAGGGTGACCATGCGTAACGCCTCTGTGGGCGGGCGTGGCTGTGCCCCTGTAAAAATGTATTTATAGACCCCAAAAGTTGACTTCCATGTCACCGTCCTGTGTCATAAAAGACTATTATTCTGACATTTTAAAAAATTGTGGAGAATTGTTCTGAGCTCGCGGGCCAGACATACACAGGTGTGGCCCTGGCCTGGAGTCTGGATGCCCGCCGAGTTGTACTGCCAGCTCACGGCGTGGCCTGAGCCCCGTCAGTCTGCCTCCCTGCCTCCAGGTTTCTGCAAGGGAAACGTGAAGGGGGTAGGCCACAGGGGAGTCACGTATGGGCCCCTCCGTGCCCCCCGACTCCCAGGCCCGGATCCAGTCATGGATTTCTCTCCCAGGCAGCCCTGCAGGTGTGCACTGTCAGCCGACTCCAGTTGGCACACGAAGTGACATCTTGTAGCTGTTCTGGGACTCCGAGTTCTCCTAGATCCTTTCCGGCTTGCGTGCACTGGCATTCCGGGCTAGAAGGTTCTGCCAGCTCGTTCCTTCAGCACAGTCCGCTCTCCCCAACTTTCCCCAGTTAGACGGCCTTCTTTGATTTTTAGAAGTGGAAAGTATTAGAAGACTGGATGGTGGTTATATAGGGTGTTCTTTTGATTATTTTTCCTTTAAACTGTTAAATAGTTTCGATGTGCTTGGAACTGTTAAATATTCTCCTTTGTATATGTGATTTTTTTTTTAAGTTTACTTTTGCTTATTTTGTGGAAGAGAGGGAGAGCAAGCAGGGGAGGGGCAGAGAGGGAGGGAGACAGAATCCCAAGCACGCTCTGCTCCGGCAGCTCGATCCACGAGATCAACCTGAGCCAAAATCATGAGTTGGGCGCGGGGCCCTCCGGGGGCTCAGTCAGTTAAGCGTCCGACTCTTGGTTTCCGCTCAGGCCACGATCTCACAGTTGTGGGTTCAAGCCGCGCATCGGGCTCTGTGCAGGCGGACAGTCAGAGTGTCTGCAGACTTTGTCCGGTGTCCCTCCGGTTGAGAGCAGCGGGTCTGCAGGGAAAGGCACGGCCCTTGTGCTCTTTAGCCCCAGCCTCTAGTTTCTCTCCTGTCTCGGGTTTTTTTTGGGTGCCCAAAGGCCTGCACATATACCAGCATAGCAGTGGTTTTACATAATAAATGTAATAAGCCCACGTATTTCTTTTATTTACTTTCACACAAGTGATGGCAAATCGGAAGTCCAAGGTGTTTTGAATTGTACCTTTTTTTTTTTTTTTTTGAAAAGAACCGTAGCCAGAGGGAGTCACTGACAGGGTTTTTTTAACCCTTGGGTTTGGTTAGACTTAGGATGAGGAAGCCTTTCCGCGTGGCCCTTGGTTCTGCACCCTGGGGCCCTCTGACCCGTGTACAGTTTCCAGCTTGTCCCCTCAATGTGCTGACCCTTCTCTTAGCGTCTCCTGTGCTAGTCTCCACTAGGAAGCCACGACAGGAGACGCTGAAGAGCAGGACTGGCTTTTCTGGCCCGTGGATCTGCCACTCGGTACGGGGGAGTCGGGTCGGGAAAGGCAGGGGCCACGGGCTCCCGGAGGCGGAGTTCAGGAAGGTGTTGGGCATGAGACAGATGAGCCTGGGTGTCACTTGGGGACCTTGGCCCCGGCTGAGACGCCCAAGCCTCTGACTACATTAGGATAAAATATGTAGCGTTCGGTTCCCTTGGAAGGTGTTGGCCTGTTCTTTCCACTGGCGAATTCCTGCGCTTCAAGAACGATGAGGTGTTTACCCCCCGGAAGGTGTGATGGAAGACAGAGGCCTAGGGAGGTCCGACAGGAGCGGGGATGCCATTTTGGCAGGATTAATGGGCCTGTTTTTCTAAAATATAGAGCCTGGCATCTGTCATGTACACTTAATGCATTTTGCTAAGATAGCATCCCCAGACAGCCGTCAATATTTAGCATTTTCTGTCTCGGAAGATTTATGAGCTTCTCGCCTTCTGCTTACCCTGATTCTCCCTTCGTTAGGATGATTATCATTCCATGTGGCAATTGTCTGTTGTGTCCTTCTCTGCTGATCAGATCATACAGGGACCTTATCTCTCTCTCTCTCTCTCTTTTTTTCCACTTGTACCTCCGGGCAAGCATCTCCAGAACATAGGGGAGTGGGTAATAGGTGCATATTCATTAAATGTAATGTGGATGAATCACTGAGTGAGTAAGATTTGAATAAGCCATGTTAATTAGGAACTATTTTGCAATTGGCAGAAACCTAACTCAAATTGACTAGAGGGGAAAAAAAGTGGGATTTTTTAAGTCACAAAATTGAAAAGTATAGGAAGGTGCTGGTTTTGAGTGTGTCTGTGGTTTCAGGCATGGCTGGATCTAGGCGTTCCAAAGGGAACGATCCCCTCTCTGTCTCTCAGCTCTGCATTCTCCATGGTATTTTCTTTGGGGGAGTCATTTATGACTAAAATCATGGACTGAAATTGGAAGAGATTTTGTTTTCCAAAAGAAAATTGGGACACTGTAACCAGAAACAGGAATGGATGCTCAGAAGACAGAAAGAACACAGGTCCACACACAAAACCCCCAGGTTTCTTAGGAGTTGGGCTGGAGCAGACGGCCCGTCTGTGTGCTGCATTTCTCAACGTGGAAGCACCTTTGCTCTTCATTGTTTGCAAAAAACTTCACATCTTTGACTCTCACCCATCCAGGGCTGTGGCAAACCTCAGCCCCCCACTTGCCTGCAGCGTCAGTCTTTGTGCTGACCCCATTCACCTCCGCATTCTTCCAGATACCCGCTGCTAGAGAACTCGGCTAGTACCTGCTTCCTCTAGATGGTGAGTCTCAGGAACGCCAAACCTGTCTCACTCCTCAGCGCACAGTGCTGGTACACAGTAGGTGCTCAATTAGTAGTCGATGAAGAATGACCTCCACTTCCTGGAGAAGCCAGGGCTGTGGGACTGATGGGCCACGTGATGTTGCTCCTTCTCTTAGTGCAAATAATAAATACACCATATAGCATGCTAAACTGTCATAGGGGCTATGGGGAAGAAAAAGATTTGAGACAGGCCGTAGGGAGGGCTAGCGGTTTTAAATAGGGTGGTTTTAAATAGGATGTCACTGAGGAGGTGACACTTGAGTAAAGGCCCAGTGAGGGCTCCCACCTGGGAGAGGGAAGAGCACATGCAAAGGCCCTGTGGCAGGGCTGTGCCCACCCCATAGAGGGAATAACCGTGGAGGCCAGCAGGGAGAGGATGATAGGAGAGGAAGTCAGGCTAGTTTCCGGGAAGGGATTTAACAGACCAGACAATCCCTGGGGCCCGAGTCAAGACGTTTGGCTTCTGTACTAAGTAGACTATCTTTAGAGAGCTAGGTTTTTTGTTCTTAAGTCTTGTTGTTGTTGTTTTTTAACTGATTCACAATTCACTGTTTTAAAGCATACAGCCCAGTGGTGTTGAATGTATTCACCAGGTTGTGCAGCCATCAGCACTAATTCGAGAACATTTCCGTCGGCCCAGAAGGAAACCCTGTAATCCCTGGCAGTCGCTCCCTACTCCCCCAGCTCCAGCACACACCAATCTTTTTTTTTTCATGTTTATATATTTTGAGAGAGAGAAAACAAGTGGAGGGGGCAGAGAGAGGGAGAGAGAGAATCCTAAGCAGGCTCTGCACCACCAGTATGGAGCCAGACACGGGGCTCGAACCCATGACTGTGGGATCATGTCTTGAGTTGAAATGGAAAGTCGGACAATTAACGACTGAGCCTCCCAGGCCCCCCCGCCCCATCTCCTTCCTGTCTCTGTAGATTTGCCTGTTCCGGACACCTCGTATCCGTAGAACCACATAAGACGTGGTCTTTTGTGTCTGTTCTGGCTTCTCTTTAATTCAGCATCATGTCGACGGACCAGCGCTTCGTTCCTTTTTATGGCTGAATACTGCTCCCTTGTGTGCATCCATCTGGGGCATTTTGAGTGGGAGCATCTTTAGATGAGAGGCTAGTGCGTCATGTGGCTTGTTCATGTCAGAGCCAGGCCAGGCAGCAGCTCCACTTTGCAGTGCCTTGCGCTGGGGACCCGGTTAATAGATTCTTTGGACGAATGGACCAAAGAGTTTGGACTGAGTCCCGAAACCAGAAATAAAAACAGCTGCCATATATTGCGTTTTACCGTGCGCCGGGCAGTGTGCGAAGCACTTTACCTAAAAACTTGCTTTCCTGCTGCCAGCTGCCCCGGGACCGTGCAGCAGGATTCCCCTGTCGTCTAGGCTTGCTGGAGAGGGGAGGTGACGTGCCCAGGGTCATACAGCAGACACACGGTGAAGCCGTTGCTTTTTGTTTTTAAGCTGTGTCACCCTCCAGTAGGTAACAAAGAAAGGCAGCGGAGACCCTGAAGATGCCACGGACTACTGCCCCTCCAGGGACAGGGACAGAGATCCCGGCTTCCGGGCAGCCTGCTCCGAGCTTAGAAAGGCAGGCGCCTGGGCACTTTATTTCCCACAGGGAAAGCCTTTGATGGCTCTGCGATCCTGGGGCTGATGTGGGGGCGGGGACTCGTGTCCATCTGTCGGGGTCCAGGGTTGTCCAGGTTACTTCTGATCGCGTGTCCGGGCTGATCTCGAGGGCACCTGTTACTGGCCTCACCCGGCAACACCTGGCAACTCTGTCGCCAGCAGTCAAGGGAGAGGCACGGGACTCTGCCTGGTGATCTCATGCCTCCCTCCCAGCTGAGCAGCCCGGCCCCGGATTACTGAGGGCATCCGCCCTTCCTCCTGAGGGAGGTGACGTGCTGCTGTCTCAAACAGCTGAACCCCCGTTCTGCCCAGCGGGCAGCCTGGGTACTAAAGTCCCAGGAGGCGCCCCAGGGCTCAGGGCAAGTCTGATTTTGGCTGTTAGTTTTGATGTCCTTTCCTTCCTCCCTCCCTCCTTCCTTCCATGTTTTACTTATTTTTGAGAGAGCGCAGGCAAGGAAGGGGCAGAGAGACAGGGACAGAAGATCCTAAACAGGCTCTGAGCTGTCAGCACAGAGCCTCACGCAGAGCTCAAACTCACAAACCTCAAGATCTTGACCTGAGCTGAAGTCAGACGCTCAGCTGGCTGGGCCACCTAGGCAGGCACCCCAGTCCCTTTCCTGGGGACATAAAACCACAAATTCTGTGAGCTGGAAGGAACTTGAAATAGTGGCAGTCACTGCCACCTCCACCCCCATCTCACGGGTCAGGCATGTGCGGCACAAGGAGAGGAGCCTCCGGCCCAGGGATGGTTCTAGGCACTGAGAACGCTGCTGCGCACAAACCGGGCCCCTGACCGTGCGGACTTCCTGCTGTAGTGCACGAGGCCGACAGTAAACACTGCACCGGTGCAGTGCGGGCTGCAGTGGGTGCTGTGATGGAAAGTAAGCCGGGATACAAGGATAGAGAACACGAGCAGGTTGTTTCGGGCGCAAGGGTGGGGCAGCCTCTCCAGCGGGTCAGCGGGAGCGACCAGGCCACCGTCTGGATGCAAGGTCGTTGCAGGCGGAGAACATGGCAGGGGCGACGGCCCGGGGGTGGCCTTACGCTGGGGCGGTTGAACTCCCAGGATATCTGGCCAGGGTGCTTTGGAGAAGGTGCGTGCAGAGGCGCGGACTTTCAGCTCCTGGTCGCTCATTCTTCGAGTTCTGTGCGTGTTTCGGGGGTGCTCGCTGTGTGGCTGACGCTGGCCGAGGCCTTTTCACCTGCGCCCGGCGGCCGTCACCGGGCGGGCCCGACCGCACCGCCCACGGGCCGCAGGTCAGCCTGACACTCCGTTTGCAGGTGGCCCTGTCTACGTTTGCCGTCTACGTGACCGTCAACAAGAACAACGTCCTGGACGCCCAGAAAGCTTTCGTGTCCTTGGCCTTGTTCAACATCCTCCGGTTTCCCCTCAACATTCTCCCCATGGTCATCAGCAGTATCGTGCAGGTACGGGCGAGGCCGGGGGGCCCCAGAGGGGCTCTCGGGGGACACGAAGCCAGAGGGCCCGCACATCCCCCTCCCTACGGCCACTAAGCCCGGCCGGCTTGACGAGGCCCACACTGCTGGCTCTCGAGCTGTTTTGCTCCTAGCCCAAAGGAGGGACTCCATTTTACCTCTTGACAAGGAACTCACGGTGGAGCATTCAAAGCAAATATCAAAGGCAGCCAGGCTTTCCCGTGCTCTGTAAGATTCTGAAATATTTTATCCTGGTCCCATCTGGTCAGTTCCACCCTGCCCTGTCTTCACTGACTTTTGCAAAGAATTCACCTCTTACTACATTGATTTCACAACCCACTGATGGGCCTCTACCCACCATTGGAAAAACCCTAACCTAGACCCACCCAGAATTCCTCAAGTCCACACCGGGACTCTGTAAGGAGAGGAAACTGTCCACTTTGTCACTGTGTGCAGCGCCTATCACTTTCCTGCCGGTAGTAGTTGTCAAATTTTTCTCCCCGGCATTGAATGCGTTCATGGTGAAAACCTCATTGTCAGCCACAGATCAGCCTCAAGATTTGGTTGCTTCACCAACGCTGTTTGTTTGCTTCATTAAAAAAAAAAAATAAACGAGCAAATGGGGGCGCTTGGGTGGCTCAGTCAGGTAAGCATCTGACTTCGGCTCAGGTCATGATCTCACAGTTTGTGGGTTCAAGCCCCGCATCGGGCTCCATGCTGGCAGCTCAGAGCCTGGAGCCTGCTTCGGATTCTGTGTCTCCCTCTCTCTCTGCTCCTCCCCCACTTGTGGTTTCTCTCTCTTAGAATAAATAAACTTTAAAAAACAAATAAGCAAGCAAATAAAACCCACTTTTATTATGAGAAAACTCAGAGGTCCACACAAGTAGGGAGAGAACAGCATAACAGTGAACTCTGTGTCGCGTTCCCCCAGAGTTAACATTTTGCCACGCTTGGTTCATCTAAGTCTTCTTGTCTCCTCCCTCCCCCACTTCCTTCCTTCCTTTCTCTGCTCAAGAATTTTATTATTTTTTTTTTAAAGATTTTATTTTTAAGTAATCTCTACACCCAACTCAGGGCTTGAATTCACAACCCCTAGATTAAGAGTTGCATTCTTCACGGACTGAGCCAGTCAGGCGCCCCTGAAGGATTTTAAAGCAAATCCCAGACCTCTTGACATCTCACTCGTAAATGCTTCAGCATGAATTTCTTCTGCTTTGGTTTCGCAACGTTCCCCCCGCCCTGCCCCCCGCAACTTGATTTTCGTGAGATAGAATTGACACAGAACGCTGCTTAAATGTAGGGCACATACAGCCTGTGGATTTCGTATGTTGGCGTGTTGCGGTAGGATCACTGCCGGCATGGTAGCTAACACCTCTTACCACCCCACACGATTCTCGTTTCCTTTCTCTGGTGGGAACTATTACGATGCTGTTAGCCAACTTGAAGTTTGTAAACAGCCCCGTTGGCTGTGATCACTCTGCACTGTGTCTCAGTTATCCCCTGGTAGCGAGTTTCTTAAAAATTTTTAATTGTTTAATGTTTATTTACTTTTGAGAGAGAGAGAGAGAGAGAGAGACAGAGTGAGCCGGGGAGAGGCAGAGAGAGGAGATGCAGAATCCAAAGCAGGCTCCAGGCTCTGAGTTGTCAGCACAGAGCCCAACGCGGGGCTCGAACCCATGACTCGTGAGATCCTGACCTGAGCGCAAGTCAGTTACTCAACCAACTGAGCCGCCCAGGTGCCTCCACCAGCAGCAAGTGTTCACCTTTACACAGGACCACTGCCTTTGGTCATGTTTCTAAGTCCCTTGTCACCTAGGACAGTCCCCTTACCCTCTTTAAATACGAGTTGTGGGCACTTAAAGAAAAACAAACACCCAAAACCCGTTCTGTGTGTGATTCTGAGCCATGCTTTTGTGGGGCAGGCAGATGGGGAGGATGTGGCCCCTCCACACCCAGGGGAAACCACTGAGCGTCACCTCGGTCTGTTTCTACAAAAATGCTTTTAAAAATAACCTCGCCCTGTGATTGCCTTGTGTGTAGGCGAGTGTCTCCCTCAAACGCCTCAGGATCTTTCTGTCCCACGAGGAGCTGGAGCCCGACAGCATCGAGCGGCGGCCCGGCAAAGACGGTGCGTGCGTCCGCCTCCTCTCGGCCTCGGCGGCTGCCCTGCGTCCAGCCGCACCCAGCAGCCCGTCCTCGGGGCCCTGGGGCGCGGGAGCCCTGCACAGGGGACTGGCCTTGTCTCACAAGCCCCAGGAGGGTGAACTTGAGCTTGTTTTCTTGGCACGTGCTCCCCGAGAGGCGGCCTGGGGTGAGGCCTCCCACCGAGGGCCAGTTCCAGGGCTCAGATCTTGATTCTGTCTGGGCCACTGGGCGGGCAAACCGCAGACAGATGTTGGGAGACTGACCAACTCCAACCTGCTAGCTCTGTGTCCGTGGGCAGGTCACTTGATGGCTCTGAGCCTCAGGTTCCCCATTTGGGTAACGGGGACAAAGGCACCCATCTCTGGCAGCGTGTGATGTGGATTTTTATTGTTGCAGCTTACTAATTCATCCGTTCCTAGGCAACTCCCGTGAGTGGCTGTGTCTCCAAGCGATAAATACCGCCAGCATTACCAGCAGTGACTGGTGCCCCTCAAGCGACACCCCTGTCACACCCTCTCTGTTCTAGGGACGCGTGGGCACTCACCTACCCGCTGCTCACCACAGCACACAGAGGGGCTGTGGAAACCCCCATTTTACAGATGAGGAAAGTGACTTGCCTGAGATCACACAGCTAAGAGGTGGAGTCAGGACTCACGCCCATGGCCAGTCAGTGGGATCTGTGGCCCCCCCCCCCCCCCGAAAGTGTCTTCCCGTTGAGATTTACTGAGCACCTGCTATGCACCGAGCAGCACAGCTGTATGGTCTGTCTCATCATTACCAGTCCTCGGTGACAGATGAGAAAAGTGAGGCACAGAGAAGTCAAGTAACTTGCCCCAAGCTGTCCAGCTAGGATGTGGCCACACGGGGATTAGACCCACACAGTGGGGCTCAGGAGCTCAGTAAAGCACTGTCCGAGGAATGACTGTGTGTGGACATTGGTTGTAAGGTACGAGTAGTGCCCGGCGCCTAGTAGGGTAGTGCCTGGCACCTAGTAGGCATTCAGATAGATACCTTCAGTCGTGTGTAAGACACTCAACCAGCTGCCAGCCCCGGAGTTGTGGCGGCCAGTACCTCGCTGGTGCAGGAGAGGAGCCATCGGGGGCGTTTTCCACGCAACTGTCTGCGGCCAGACTCCTCCCTCTCGCACTGCTGACGTCTGGATGGCTCCTTGCTGTGGGGGCCGTCCTCGGCTCTGGAGGGCACTGGGTGGCTTCCCGGCCTCCACCTGCAAGATGCCAGTAGCACCCCTCCCTCCAGGGTTGACAACTGAAAATGTTTTTAGGCATTATGTCCCCGGTTGCCCTGGTTGAGGACCACTGCTCACTGGTCGCTGGAATCTTCTTCCCAACATCCCAAGCCTATGGTTATCAGTTTGTCATCCCGAGGACCTAGTCCCCCCACCTCCCCTCTTCTCATCCCAAGGACCTAGTTTCCCCCCCCCCCCCCCCCTTCCATCCTGAGGACCAGTCCCCTGCCCCAAACCCCCTGTAGGTGGTACAGTGCCATTCTACTCCTGGGCCACATTTCTCCACCTAAGGCGGGGCTGACCTTGGGGACAGCCCGGGGAGGTTTCAGAATCAGTAAAAGTTGCTCGCAGTTACCTGCAGGTGTCCTGTTGGAAAACCCCCAGGCCTCCTGGTTCGGTCTGGGCCTCGGCACCCCCTTCCTGCCCTCATGACAGTCTCCGAGGCTGTTTGACTTACTGAGATGTTTATCCACACTCCCTGGGTGCCAGAGGGGGCCACCTCGGCTGCTCCCGGCCGGCCCGGTCTGGTGGTTTTCTAGGTTGCCTCACTCAAGTGGCTTTTTTTAAAAATTCCCTAAATAGCACCGTCTCATTTCCTCCTTGGTCTCGGTTGCACGGGGACAGGGAGGGCTGGGCACTCTGCTCATTAGGTCAACCAGTAACTTCGTCTTGCAATGGGCTTTTGTTTCTTTGTTGTGTGGGGGAATTTCTTTCTTTATTTGACAGATTAAAAACACACCCATCTTATCTCTAGGTGGTTTTAAGGAGGCTCATAATGGAGCATCAAAAGCTGTTGTTTTTTAATTTTTTTATGTCGTTATTTTATTTTGAGAGACAGAGGCAGAGAGCCAGCGGGGAGGGGCAGAGAGAGGGAGACACAGAATCTGAAGAAGGTTTCAGGCTCTGAGCTGTCAGCACAGAGCCCGATGCGGGGCTTGAACCCACGAACTGTGAGATCATGACCTGAGCCGAAGTCAGATTCTTAACTGACTGAGCCACTCAGGTGCCCCCAAAATTATTTTTTTTTTTTAAAGTAAGGGGCATAAAGTATAAAAGGGACAGAAGGGGAGGGAAAGTGAAGGAAGAGGTGCTGGGGGCTTAGAAGCCCAAGGAGCTGTTATCCACAGACCAGGGCTGCCTTACCACTCTCCCCTCCCCCACCCACCCTGCAATGCCCTGCCTCCTGTCCCACAGCCTGCTTTTCAGTTCCTGCGGCTGCTGCTTCAGGAAGATCAACCTGTGATGTGAGCAGGGGTAGAGGGAGGAGGCATCCAGGGAGGTGCGTTAGGAGGTCACCCTGCAATCCAGGAGCTGTGGGCCAAGGACCCCACTTTGAACATAAAGGAAGGACCTAAGGGTGGTGAAGGCCAAGGGCCAGCCCCGCCTGATGGAGGGAAGTGCTTTTTCCCCCACTGACTTTGGCTTCTGCTCAGCGCCCTCCGCCTCCAGCCAGTGCTGCCCGATCCTCCCAAGATGGGGGAGGGAGGCCCCAGAGCCTTGAGTAAACCCCCAGGGGGTCCCCCCACCCTGTGCGAGACGGGCATCTGGATGGCGCAAGCTTCAAGGCAGAGCCCTCTTGTGGTTTCTTTCTGCTTCGTGGGTCTGGTTGGGGCTCTTTAGAAACTAGAATGATGTAACCGGATAATGCCTAGTGCAAGTGTCCAGCACCTGCCATTGAACTTTAAAGAAGATAAGAAAAATAAAGCCAGAGCCTCCTGCTCATGCTCAGTCCCAGGGTTTCATCCGTGCCTGACATGTTGTCTCTGGTGCTTTTCAGGTGGGGGCACAGACAGCATCACTGTGAAGAATGCCACGTTCACATGGGCCAGGAGTGACCCTCCCACACTGAATGGGTAAGCCAGGACGTGGGGAGAGCGAGCCAGGGGTTCTGGTCACATGTGGGTCCCAGCCACCTGCTAACTCTGAGATGCCGGGAAGCCACTGTGCCTTTCTGAGCCTCAGTGCACCCATCTGAGAAATAGGTCTCGTCATGCCTGTTAGGGCCACAGCAAGGAGCAGGTGGGAGTGTGCTGGCCTAGAGGGCTCCCTTGGCTTGTAAATGACAGACACCTTGCACAGATGAGTTTAGGCCACAGTTTTTGGATCACATGACCGAGAGCCACACTCAGGTATGGTGTGATCCAGGGACTCCGTGCAATCAGGATTTTCTCCATCTTGTCTGTGCTCGTTTTCCCTGGGCACTGCTTCCTCTTTGCGTTGCCTCCCCACTTATGACAGGAAATAGCCCCCATCAGCTCCCAGTGTCCCTGTCACCTGGGTGGGAGACCAGCTGGCCCTTACTGGTCCAGGTCGGGTCGCGTGCCCCTCCCTGCACCATCCCTGTGCCGGGAGCGAGCGCGCACTCATTGGCCAGGCTGGGTCTAAGGCTGTGAGGCCACAGGCAGGTGTGGGGCCCCTGAACAGGATTCTTGTCAGCAGGGGCTCGTCGGGATGGAGTCGTCCTCTGTCCTCTGTGGGGGCCCCCGATGCCCGAGTCACCTTCCCAGCCACCTCCCCATCTGGTACCAAAGCACCTGGTGTCCAGGCATTGACCCGGTTCCCCAGGCACCTTGTCAAGTGCCTCTTACTCCGTTCTGGACTGGGAAGGCCTTGCTCAGTGGCTCTGTCAGGCTTCCCCAGAGGACTCCCCAAAACAGAGGGCCAGAAGGCACCTTTTAAGGGGGCAGATTTATCCCCCTACGCCTCTTCACAATTACCTCCTCCCTGGGTAGCCGAATTACTGCCATGTATTAACCCAGGAAGCAGGGAGGACAAACTCTATAAAATGCTTTTTCCACCTGGAAAACCCATGGTGGGGCTGCGTGCTTGGGAAGCTCTTCCTTATGTCTAACTCGAGTCCTGCCTGCTTCAGCTGTAGCTTTGCTCTGGTGTCTGTCTCTCCGTCTTCTTGTTCCGTGCACCCCACCTCCGCTCCCCAGACCTTTCCCGATCCAAGCCTCTTCTCTTCTCATGCTCTAGAAACAGTCCATTCTCGCCTCGACAGGCACAGGAGCTGCCTCACTGGGCATCCTGTCCTGCTGCGGTCCCCTCACCTGTTCCCCCCTCAGCACGGGGACAATAGCATAATCGGTATGGCATATGGAGGCTCACGAGCACAAAACCGTCAGTGAAGGCAAAGTCTAACAGCATCTCCACTAACATGTTGACATCATAACGGCATCCGTTGAAAAGCACAGCCAGCGTGAGGAAACCCAGAGCGGCCCTGGACTCGGGGTGCCGGCCCTTCCCCAGTGTGTGGAGTCAGCCCCCACTTGGCAGCGAGCTGCTGGCCCATGTCCTGGGACCGGCAGTCGTGCCGGCAGAGCTTGGGGCTTATTGTGATGCTTTGGGCACCATCGTTTGCTAATGGATGCTATCAGCAGACACGTGTGTCTCAGACTCCTGTTCAGCCACGACAGGTCCCCTTCAGACCCCGAGGCTCCTAGCACAGCGAGCTTTGAGGTCTTCAGGGTGCCCGTCGCCTCCCCACCTCTTCGGGCCGGGCCTCACTCCCCGCTCCCTCGTCCTGCGCCGTCCATTCGTCAGGCCCTGATCACACCCATTGGTCCACAGCCTTGGGCCTTCTAAGTTGCTCCAGGGCTTCTGTGTCTGGTGCTGCTTACACTCCCTTCAGTGTTCACATTGAGGCGTCTGTCTGTCCCCCGATTGCATTGTTCATCTGGCTCCCTGATCGGGATCTTACTGCCAGGTGACTCCCGCTGCCCCTGTGTCTCTAAGACATGTGTCCCCGTGCCTGCTGGGAGCCTCACGTGCCCAGGCCCCCGCTCCTCCCCTGAGCTAATAAGCTTAGCAGTAGGGACGACAGGGGTCATTTCCAGACCTAGGCTCCTAGGAGCCCCGCCATCCGCCTTTCTCCGCTCTGGGCACATCCAGCTCTGGTGGGCCACCACCTGTTCAGGCAAGGGTGTGGCTGAGGCAGACCACGTTCTGTCATTTCAGCATCACCTTCTCCGTTCCGGAAGGTTCCTTGGTGGCCGTGGTGGGCCAGGTGGGCTGTGGAAAGTCGTCTCTGCTCTCAGCACTCCTGGCCGAGATGGACAAGGTGGAGGGGCACGTGGCTATCAAGGTAAGATGAGCACAGGGGGAGGGGTGGGGCCGTTACTGACCTGAGAGGAAGGTCAAGTGCGATGCTGTGGTTTGTTTCATGGTGGCCCCTGTGCAGAAGGGAGGGCGGCGAGGTCTCCTCGCTTCTCTCCCATTCTCCCTGCTCTTCTCTGTGCCCTGGGAAGGCAGGAGTTGATGTTGCTTATTTCCTGCTGTCTCCCAGGGCTGAGAATAGTGCCTGCAGGAAGTAGTAGGTGCTCAGTAAACACTCTGTAAACACACAGACGCGCCCTCTCCCCATCTCTGGTCCTCAGTGTGCATCTCATGATCTCTCTTGATACGTGAGTCTTTCTGGCTTGTTCTTTCTGTACCTGGATCTCTCTGTATCTCTCGTATAAGTGTAACAAAACTTAAAATTTTTGATTTGTGTCTTTGGGTTATTTTCTTGGAGGATTCTTTTTATGAGAGCTTTTTAAATTGAATGTTCCCCTGAATTCTTAGTAAGGGAGTAGAAGAATAACTAGAGTTTTTTGGTTTTTAAGTATGCAGGACTTTTTTTAAATTTTTTTTATGTCTTTTATTTATTTTTGAGAGACAGAGAGAGACAGCACGAGCAGGGGAGGGTCAGAGAGAGAGAGGGAGACACAGAATCCGAAGCAGGCTCCAGGCTTTGAGCTAGCTGTCAGCACAGAGCCTGATGTGGGGCTCGAACCCACGAACTGTGAGATCATGACCTGAGCCGAAGCCGGCTGCTTAACCAACTGAGCCACCCAGGCTCCCCTAAGTATGCAGGACTTTGAACTAAGTTGGAATATTCCCCAAGAGAGAGTTTAAGAGGCTGCTTTAGTGAACCAATGAGTCTCGCTGGACATCAAGAGCCCTGTTTTGCATGTAGCTGAGTCCCCATGAAGGACTTTGCCCGGAGTAGGAAGCTTCCTCGGAGTTTCCTTAACACCAGCATTTCTGGAAGCTTCGTCTGCTCCAGACCCATCTTGAGGTTGAGGAACAGAGTTCCGGTTCAGACAGGCTTGGGAGACAATGCATATGCAGATCCCCTCCCTCTTGGAGACTTAAAATAAACATGAATCAAGTGAAGGTTCTGAGAAGTCCCGCAAGGAGAAGAAGACTTATTTAAGTTTGGGTAACCCAGTGTGCCCCAGACATACTTGCCCATACCACGGTTTGCATCCTCAGAACTACTGTCTCTAGGAATCTCCTCTTAGGGATGCGGGCCTATGCACTTGTTTTCATTTCAGAGCAGAGTCCTTTGTTTTCTGTTGTTTTTTGTTTTTATGTGGCCCTTTAGCCTCGTATGCATTCATAGAAAAGTGTATGTTACATTAGTTGGATCTAAACTAAAGACATTTAGCTGTTGTTTTCAGAAGTGTCCCATCGTTGCTTTTATTTATTTATTTATTTATTTAAACGTAAAAAAATTTTTTTTAATGTTCCCATCGCTGTTTTGAAGGACACGTGTTACAGTAAGCGGAAGGGGCGTGTGGCCTGCGTTGCTGGAAGCGAGCGCCCACCCGTCCACGTCGCGTTCTGGGTCATGGAGGGCTTCCCGCCGCTGCCCCACCCCTGGCGGTTCGGGCCGCATGGCTTTCTGCTGCTGTGGGCTGTCCGGTGCTGTGCGATGTTGACCAGCATTCCTGACCTCTGTCACGGGATGCTGGTGGCAGCCTCCACCTGTGACAGCCAGGGGTGTCTAGACGTCAGATGTCCCCGGAGAGCAAAATTGCCCCTGGTTAAGAATCACTGTTTTAAAGTTTGAAAAAAAGGGGGGGGGTTTAAATACAAAATGCTGGGTCTGGAAGTTGAGGGTGCCCGAGTATTTGGTGTGCTGAGTTGATAAATGTCTCTGGTTATTTTGCCCTGCGAAGGAGCGTGCCGGAAATGCGCTTGAGTATTCATTTTCTCCAAGTATTTTTGTGCATATCATGTCTGAATTATCTGTGGGTTCTCTGCTGAGACTTTCTGATAATTTGGTCGCTTGTGAGTGAGGGTATTGTTTAGTTATTTAGCTCAGAGTGAGGATTGAGCTTTGAAATACCCAGGCCCCTCTCCCACCCTTGTGCCTCCAGAATCCCTCATGTAAGAATCCCCACTCATAGGGGTGCCTGGGTGGCTCAGTCGGTTAAGTGTGTGACTCTTGATTTCGGCTCAGGTCATGGTCTCATGGTTTGTGAGTTCAAGCCCCACGTTGGGGTTTGCACTGACAGCACAGAGCCTGCTTGGGATGCTCTCTCTCCTCTCTCTGCTGCTCTCATCCACGCACGTGCTCTCTCTCTCTCTCTCTCTCTCTCTCTCTCTCAAAAATAAACATTAAAAAACAAGAAGAGTCTCCGCTGCCCCGGGCCTTCCTGTGAGGCCCACACGCCTCCCCAGGACGCCCGCCTGGCGTGAGCCCCGCTGCCCCCCAGCCCCTGCCTGCCTGTCTCCCCTTCACACCTTGTCCCAGTCTTCTTTTTTCAAAAAAAATTTTTTTTAATGTTTTATTTATTTTTGAGACAGAGCGAGACAGAGCATGAGCGGGGAGGGGCAGAGGGAGAGGGAGACACAGACTAGAAGCAGGCTCCAGGCTCTGAGCTGTCAGCACAGAGCCCGACGCGGGGCTCGGACCCACGAATGTGAGATCATGACCTGA
Organism: Suricata suricatta; assembly: GCF_006229205.1. Taxonomy (NCBI): domain Eukaryota; kingdom Metazoa; phylum Chordata; class Mammalia; order Carnivora; family Herpestidae; genus Suricata; species Suricata suricatta. The sequence goes on from NC_043707.1 coordinate 12,089,218, forward strand.
GCCGGAGTCGGAGGCTTAACCGACTGAGCCCCCCAGGCGCCCCTCACCATGTCCCAGTCTTACTGGCCTTCCTGCCCCTCGGATGTGCCAGGTTCTTCTTGTCTCTGGACCTTTGCACATGCTGTTCCCTCTGACTGGAATGCCTTCCATCTCCTCTTCGCCACACCAGCTTGTCCTCACCTGTTGGTCCTTGTTTAGAACTTTTTTTAGTTACTACAACACATGCCACAAATGGCCTCCCCCCAGCCCTTCCTGTGTCACATGGAAATGAACACCAAATGTCAGAAATACGATTGGACATAGAAGTCCTTGCTTAAGTTTCATCAAGGATATTTCCCCAAGAATCCTTCCCTGATGACCCAAACTAGGTAGGTCTCCCTTTCTGAAGGACTTTGTTGTTGTTGTTGAGAGAGAGAGAGAGAGTACGTACATGCGTGAGCAAGGGATGGTCAGAGGGAGAGAGAGAATCCCAGGTAGGGCTGTTGTGCCCAAGTTTGTAAAACCGCCCCAGATCACCCCAAAACAAACAGCAGAGACTGCTAGGGAGACCGAGTCACGCCTGCAAAAGCAAAGGGCCTTTATTACAAGCTTAAGCTCCGGCTCACAGCCTCCAGCCCACCCGCTGGCCACGTGGAGAGAGCCCCGAACAAAGGCAGGGCAGGGCCTTTTATGCCTTTGGGAGGGGGCGTTACAGGAAATGATGACAGGTGGACAGTGATCCAATCCCTGGCCCCCCCCCCCATCAACACTGGCAGTTGTGGGAGCCAATCACACCATCCGGAGCACTGACCAATCAGAGTGGACCCAGGACGCCCCATGTGGGGCGTGACTAGGCCCGCCTCTAGAAAGGTCAAAGGTATCTGCCGCCCTCTCCCAATTGGGCACCGCAGGAGTTGTCCCTCCTTAAGGTGCGCCCTTTCAGGGGAAGCCAGCGCCGTCCCCTCTAAGTACGGGGAAGGCTGGATCCGACCTGCGGCCGGGGGAGGGGGGGGGGACCGCCTTAACGCCTTAACAGGGTTCACGCTCAGCACAGAGCCCAGTGCAGAGTGCAGTCTCACGATTGTGAAATCACAACCTGAATTGAATTCAGTAGTCAGATGTGTAACCGGCTGAGCCACACAGGCTCCTTTTTAAAGGATCTTTTATTTACGTATTTATTTTTGTTTATTTTAAAGTTTGTTTATTTTGAGAGGGACAGACAGCCTGAGAGTGGGGAGGGGCAGGGAGAGGGAGAGAGAGAGAATCCCAAGCAGGCTCTGAGCTGCCAGCACATAGCCCAATGAGGGGCTTGAACCCACGAAGCCGTGAGATCATGACCTGAGCTGAAGCCAGGAGTCAGTCACTCAACCAACTCAGCTACCCAGGCACCCCTTCAAGGACTTTTTAAAGGACTCATTTATTTTCCTCCGTTAGCATTTACCTCAGCTGTAATCCAAGAAAATTTTTTAACACATCAGGTTTTTTTTTTTTTAAGTGTACTTATTTTTGTGAGAGAGCACAAGTGAGCAAGGGGCAGAGAAAGAGGGAGAGAACCCATAGGAGGGCAGAGTGAAACTCACATGCAGGCTCCGCACTGCCACTGTGGAGCCTGAATTGGGGCTGGAGCTTACCCGACGCAGGGCTCGAACTCAGGAACCATGGGACCATGACCTGAGCTGAGGTCAGAGTTTTGTTCACTGCTGGGGGCCTTTGGTGAATACTTACCAAATCCAGAGCTACAGTCACGCCGGTGCGGATTTCCACCCCTGAGTTCCTGCTGTTAAGAGTCTGTGATTGACCCAGTGTGGGGTCTGATCCCAGGCCTGGCCTCTGAGTCTGTCGTGACTCAGTTTCACCCTTGCCAAAACAACGGGTGTCGTAAAAGCATCTCAGGAAGTAGAGCCCTCCTGGGGAACGGAAGGCCCAGCTGCCGCCTCGTTAACCAGGTCTGTCTGTCTGTCTGTCCTGCCTCCCTGTTTTCGCCGCCTAGGGCTCAGTGGCCTACGTCCCCCAGCAGGCCTGGATTCAGAATGATTCTCTCCAAGAAAACATCCTTTTTGGACGCCCGCTCCAGGAGCGCTATTACAAGGCTGTGATCGAAGCCTGTGCCCTCCTCCCGGATCTGGAAATCCTGCCCAGCGGGGACCGGACGGAGATCGGTGAGAAGGTCCGTCCGTGCGGCCGGCCTGGCCCCGGGAGCTGTCCGCCACTGCGTCGTGTTAAACGCTTACCCTCCCTCTTGGCCACCGTTGGCTGACGCACGCTGGGCTCGGCTCTAGGCCGTGGGTTTGGCCGGGGTCTGCCCTGCGTGGCTTCTTGCGGCTTCGCTAAAGGGGCGTAGCCTACAGGGGGCGCTGTTCTCGTGGTGATAGCAGACGCCCAAGAGAAGGGAAAACCCCTGGCGTCCCTTCAAGCCTGTTGACCTTCTCACTTGGTTGAACTGAAAGTTAAGAAAGCAGGAAGTGCCCTTCACCTTTGCAGTCATGTGACTCTGCAGTCACATGACAGGGTGCTGTACAGGGAAGAGGGGCACCCGTGATTCACGTGTCCTTGGTTCCTTCCAGAACAATGATAATCGTTAAAACAATATGGTGGCCAGCGGCTGGTGGGCATTTACCGTGTGCCAGGTACCTGAGAGACATTTTATATGTATTTCGTCCTCACAGCAAGCCCAGGAGATGGGATTGACTGCCATTTGCATTTCATGGTTGAGGAAAGGGAGGCAAAGAGGGGGCTAAGTGACCTGCCCAAGCACCTTCCCACTAATGTTTATTTTTTGAGAGAGAGAGTGTGAACAGGGGAGGGGCAGAGAGACAGGGAGACACAGAATCTGAAGCAGCTCCAGGCTCTGAGCTGTTAGCACAGGGCCCGACGTGGGGCTCGAACTCATGAACCACAAGATCATGACCTGAGCCGAAGTCAGACGCTCAACTGACTGAGCCACCCAGACGGCCCCAAGTTAGTTGTTTTAACACAAGCTCTGTTCCGGCCACGTGGAGACTCCTTATTCTCTATGTCTGGCTGCCGTTCTGACGTCTGGAGTGAGAGACTCTGTCTGGCGTCTGCCCTGGGCCAAAGAGCTGTGGCCAGAGCGGCCATCAAAAGAACTTGGCTGCCAGGACCCCAGCTGGGTTTGTAAGGAGCACGGGCATCTCTCAGGAGAGACTGGGCCCCGTTGACCCGGCGGGGGTCCCTGCAGACCCCCCCCCCCGCCACATGTGGAAGTGACAGTCACTCGTCTGCAGGCGGGGGGACAGCCCCGTGTCACGCCCTTCCTGACCGAATTAGAAATGGGCAGCCTTCCTGCTGGTGCGTGGGGGTGGGCTTCAGCACCCCCGGAGTGCAGCCCGCAGTGGCCCCCGGTGGCGCCACAGTGAGTGAGCGATCAGGGCAAGCTCAGCGAGGTAGCTGTTAAGTAGAGCAGCGGCAGCCACAGCAGTGCGATCATTACTGCATCGGTTGGAGCCTTCTGTTAGACTCCAAGGTCAAGAGCCTTCCTTGTCCCCTGTGGTGGGCCCGCGAGCCACCCCTTGCTGAGTACTCACTCTGTGCCGGGCATCCGCTTGGCAGCTCACAGAGGGCTCCGGTTTTCTCTTTGGCCTATTTTGGGGTTGAGGCTTGAGCCCTGTCCATCCAGATGCAGTCCCCAGCCTGGGCTTCCTGCCCCCACTGCCCCTACGGGAGAAGGCGGGGCCACCAGCCAGGCCTGCTCCCTCCTGAGCAGCCCCGCCCCTACCGCAGGTCCCGAGGCACTCCAGGAAACCCAGCCTCTGCTGTGTCTCTCCCCAGGGTGTGAACCTGTCCGGGGGCCAGAAGCAGCGTGTGAGCCTGGCCCGGGCCGTGTACTGCAACTCTGACATCTACCTTTTCGACGATCCCCTGTCGGCGGTGGACGCTCACGTGGGAAAAGACATATTTGAGAATGTGATCGGCCCCAAGGGGATGCTGAAGAACAAGGTAGCTGCCGAGGGGGCGGGGCTCGGCCGAGGAGGCGGGGCTCGGCCGCATGGCCGTCCTCTCCCACGTTGGCTTAGTCAGAATGTGCCCCCTCTGGGAATCCGTCACCTCCCTCTCTCCAGGACTTTATTACTATTTTAATGTTTATTTTTGAGGGAGGCAGAGCATGAGTTGCATTGAGTTTAAATATTAGCATCTATATATTTATATACACATATCATATATATTTATTGGGACACAGACCATCTTTTTCCATCTTCTGTGCGACCTCCTTCAAGCTGGGGCAACGTGACCGTGGTGCCATAGCAACCGAAGGATACATAAAGCCAAAAGTATTTACCATCTGGCCCTTTAAGAAAAAGTTTGCCAACTCGTGCTGTTCGATGAACATGCTTCCAAACCTGGACTCAATGGGATAAAATACATACAGATGTACACATTTTGCAGTGTTGTTTTGGGAGGTGGCAGATTACTTAAAAGATGCAGCCATCGCACACAGACTATTTTGTGTCTGTGTCATTTATTATTCACGCACACATGCACGGTGCCTCCCGCCTCCCTCATCCTGGAGACTTCTGTTCACACGTAGGCTTCCCCGTCCGTGTGAAAGTGTGCCGAAAGTGCAGCCTCCCACCTTCAGTCCCGTGTTTTACTTGTATTGGTCCTTTCTCCCCGCCCTGGACTGTGGGGCTGGGCTCCGCGTCCTTCCCCAGGGCCCCCAGCTCCTGGCAGGTGCATGTTGAAGGGAGGCACCCACAGAGTGGAGCTTGGCTGGCCAGGCGTCGGAGAATTGCGCTCGTACCCAGGGCACTGACTCGCCGCTCCCTTCTGCCTGCAGACGCGGCTCCTGGTCACGCACGGCATCAGCTACCTGCCGCAGGTGGACGTCATCATCGTCATGACCGGAGGCAAGATCTCAGAGATGGGCTCCTACCAGGAGCTGCTGGCCCGCGACGGGGCCTTTGCCGAGTTCCTGCGCACGTACGCCAGTGCCGAGCAGGAGCAGGAGCAGGGGCAGGAAGATGGTAGGGCCCCCGTCCCCCGCAGGCTCCCCCACGCCCCTCCGCCCGGCTCGTCGGTGCTGGGCCGGCCTCTTCAGGAGCCCGCCGCTCCCACGGCCAGGTTGAGGGGTCCCGGCGCTCTACGGCTGGGGCCACTGATTTGGGTCCAGGTCCTGATGGTCTCCTACAACCTGGTTCTGGGCTGAGCGTCCGTGTTCTCGCCGGCACGGGGACAGTGACAGGCCCTTGAGAGGCTGTGGGAAGTGGTGACGTAGGTGACATAATTCAGAACAGATGCGAGAGCTGTGTGGGTTGCAGGTTGGCTATTAGCAACACCTGGGTTCAAGTCCCACTGCTCCCCTTCCTGGGGTGCCCCAATCCCTTCTGAGCCTCAGTTTCCCCACTGATAATAACAGAACAAGCTTCCGGCACTTGGAGGTTTTGCGAGCTGAATTCCAGGGAGCCCCGGCGGGGTGCCTGGCACAGGGTGTTCGGTCCATGACAGCTGCTGTCATTACGCACCCTGGGAAGAGTGCCCGTCCTTTGACCCCGTGCCCTTGACCCCATGCCGGGTCAGTGCAGCCCTGCCCCCTTCCTAGCCCCCGCCCCGCTGTGTCTCTCAGGCCTGGACTCGGAAAGCTGGGACCTCACCCTGCCCTTGTTTGAAGGCTCTGTGGTGAGACTTGTGAGAATCTGTCTCCCCTCATTCGGCTTCAAATTCAGGGTGCTGGTTTGCACCCTCCAGGCAGCCCTGTGTTTCACCGGTCAGATTGGAATCTCAGAGGCTGCTCGCCGTCCCTCTGTCCCCACAGCTCCGACCCCACAGAGAGGGGAGAGGTCATGTGACACCTCTTCTACTTGGCTTCCAGCCTTCGGGAAGAAAAATGAAGAAAAGAGAGATCACCCTTCCGGCCCTGATCTCCTATCTCCAGGAGCTAATTACAGGCTCCCTGGGCCCCTGGGGTGCGCTCCTTCTGTACCTTGTCCCCAGGGCGGCCTCGGACAGACCGTCCGCGGGGGCAGGGCCACAGGACTGCCTCTCTGGGCACTTCGCCAGGGCACTTTTGTTCTCGGAGCTTCTGTGATGTGGAGCTGAGGCAGCCGGGCTTGCTGAGGGCTTCCTGGGACCCCTGTCCTCTGCCGGAGCCCCTCACTGACCCCTTCCGGTGACTCACAAGGGAGCAGAATTGTTATTCCCAGTTCGCTGGTGGGGAAACTGAGGTCTAGGGGAACTTGTCCCTTTGCGGTCAGGGACGGCCGGGCTCCTCTAGCTGTGAATGGACCAGGCCCTAGGAAAGAGCTGTTTAGTCCCCATTGAGGTAGTCGTTCACACTTTTATTAAGCATCTACTGTTTTGAGTGCTTGTGTTAGGTCCCTACGGCTGCCTTGACAAAGTGCCACAGGCTGAGTGGCTTAAGCAACAGAGATTTAATCTCTCACAGTCCTGGAAACTGGAAGCCGAAGACCGAGGTGTCAGCGGGACTGATTGTTTCTGACGCAGAGGCCGTTGTGCGGCTTCCCCCGGCTGGTGCAGGCGTGCCGGCGCCCGTTGGCTGGATGCAGCACCCAAGTACCGGCCTCCGTCTGCACACAGCGTCCCTCCCGTGTTTCTGTCTCTCAGTTTCCCCTTTGTGTCATGGCCCCAGTTAATGTGGGCCTGCTCTGGTGACCGCATCTCAGCTCCCCGTACCTGCACGTAACCTGTCTCCAAATACGAGTGTGTTTGGGGATCCCAGGGGCTGGGGATTCAGTGTATGAACTCCTGAGACAATTCTGTTCAGGTTTTGGGGAGACAGAAGCGAATGCCATCTAGACAGATCCCTACCCTCATGGAGCTCAGACCCTGTTGGGAGAAAAGGGCAAAGCACAGACCAAGTGTTCGGTGCTATGACGAAAAACCTCACACCCGGATGATGAGCTGGGCAGTGAGGGGATGGCACCTGGCCACTCGGGGCAGCCGGAGACGCCCTTTCTGAGGAGGGGACAGCAGCGTGGAAAGTTGCCAGCGAGGAGAACATCTGAGGAACCGTGTTCTGACGCAGGGAACAGCACGTGCACAGGCCTCGGGCCTGGTGCGAGGTCAGTTTGTCGAAGGAACGGAGTGGAGGCCGGTGTGGCCAGACCACGGCGGGCGAAGGCGCAGTGGTGGGCGGTGCGTGCAGGGTGAGGAGCTCGGGCTTTGGTGTCAGTGCGGCGGGAACCCGGCGAATGTCAGAGAGGGGGAGCCAGCCCCCTGTCTGGGGACACACAGCAGCTGTTGGCAGGGTTGCGACCTCAAGTCCGGCCTCTCCAGGCTCCAGGCCTCTGCTTTTTCTCCGGGTGCTTTATGCATCACCCAGGCCTCTAAGCTGCGGGGGCCCCAGCGGGTTGTCCCGTTTTATTGAGATATAAGTCACGTAACGTAGGATCCTTTTAAAGCGTACAGTCTAGTGATTTTAGTGTCTTCAGAGTTGGGCAGCCATCACCGAAACCAACCTGAGAACATTCCCGTCCCCCGTCCAGAAATGCTCGTGCCGCTCGCGGTCCCTGCTCCCGCCATTTCATGTGAGGGCGGCTCTAGACTAGGGTGCCCGGTGTCCTGTCTTCCGTCACCTCGTGTGACATTTCCGCGGCTCACCGTGCAGGGGCACACGTGTGCTTCGTGTCTTTCTGCGACTGGGTCAGACACGCCGCGTTTCGTTGGCTCACTCCTCCGTCGACGGAGGTTCAAGTTGTGTCCATGCCTCGGTGTTAAAATTGTGCTGCAGGGAGCTTGGCGTTTCACCAGCGTGAGGCAGGAAACTCCCCCAGCTCGTCATGCCTGACGGGAATGCGTTTCTACATGTCTGTGCTCTTGTGGTCAGAAAGTTCTGCCCCAAGTCTAGCCTGCTTTTCTCCTGCTGCAGGGTCACCTTCTGATCGTCCCTCCACGGCCACGTGCTGGGCGAGGACCCCTCCCTCTCGCAGTCCCTCTTCCTTTAGGGGAAAATAACCTGTATGTTATCTCAGGGACACATGTGCCTTTAACTCAGTCTCTCTCCCAGAACGAGGTCTCCCTCCTTTCGTCCAGGTGCACAGGGAGCGTCCCTGAGCTCCGCTGGCCACAGATGGGCCTTTTCACTTCCCTTTCTCCACCACCACCAGCAGACTGAGAGCATTTGATGCAGAACACACACCACTGCCAATTCTTCCTTTTTTTTCTCCCCTTTCCTCCTTTGGCCACGTCAGCCCTTCATTTGGCAGCGAAAATGCCACCTGCCATCCTTGCACAGCTGTGGGGTCATTTTCCTAATTCAGCCGAGCAGCCTCCCTCGGAAGTGGTCAGCCCTGTGGGTCTGAACTCGGACCGGGCAGTGTCTCCACTTTCTACCTCTCTCGGAGGAGGGGCCCCCAGAGACACGCGGCTTGGCATCGGGGTTAATCTTGTGCCACTGTAGCCACCTTCCAAGAGCCCATGACCTTGGATTTGTTCGAGCCACATTTTTGGCTTCCCTAAAGGGAAACTTTTTTTTCCTTGTTGGACTAATCTTTTGGTTTTTTTTTTTTTTCCTTAGAACACCCAGGTTGAAGAGGGAGAGCGGTTGGTTTGGGGGGATTCTTTTTCAGGTGGGGGGTGGGGTAGGGAAGAGTAGAGGTGACAGGAACTAGGCTTAAGAAGAGGGGTTACTGACCAGTCCTGGGGGTGTTCGTCACACTGATTTGTAGAAACTTGTTTCTTTTTTTTTTTTCTTTCTTTTTCTTTTTCTTTTTATCTTTTGACGTTTATTTATTATTGAGAGAGAAAGACAGAGCATGAACGGGGTAGGGGCAGAGACACAGAGTCTAAAACAGGCTCCAGGCTCTGAGCTGTCCGCGAACCTCGAGATCATGACCTGAGCCCAAGTCAGTCGCTCAACCGAGTCACCCAAACACCCCTCCCCTCCCCTCCCCTCCTCTCCTCTCCTCTTTTAGATGGCAAAGAGAGTTACAAATTGACTCATTAGCCTTTGTACCTGGAAGGCCAAGAACATTTCTTTGCACTTTGATTTCTTTATTAGGAACCTAAAATCTAGAGCAGTGGCTTTTAGTGGGGGAGCATCTGCGCCTCCCGGGATACTTGGCGATGTCTGGAGACAGTTTTGGTTGTGAGAGCTGGGATGGAGGAGGGCGGTGTTAACATAGAGGGTGGAGACCAGGGACGCTGCTCAGCGTCCTACAATGCACAGCATGCCCCCCGCCTCCTTGAAAATTGAGCATCGTTTGGCAGCAGCCCCATGACTGAGGACCCTGCTATGCTCTGACTCTACGCTGCCCAGGTTCTTTCCTGTTGCCTCGGGAGAAACACCTTTATTCTGACAATATGCCCACTTTTCAGAATTCATCTCTCAACTTCATGTCTAATTTTTTTCATTTTTCAGATTTTTGCTCAGTTTTTTATTTTTATTTTTATTTTTATTTTTGTTGACTAGAGACTCCATCTGTGTTCACTTTAGACAGTTGGAAGCTGCAGAGACACACAGAGAACCAGGAAAAGGAATGTGCCTCCCCTGACCCACCGGCCGAGGGTCTGTCCTGCCCGGCCTTACCCCGGAGCAGAGTCGTGCCTTCCTGTGTGCCCACTGTCAGTCCTCCTTTCTCTCTCACCGGTGGGTCATCAGCACCTCCCCGTCTTGCAAAAGCCCCCCATGAACACCAAACAGCTGCCAGAGCGCCCGGCCTCCAGGCGGCACATTCCTGTAGGCTGTCCTCAGAGGCCGCATTTCTTCCTCCTGAGTACGAAGAACTTTCTGGGCCTAGGCCGGCGGATCGGGCCCGGTGAGGCAGCCGATCAATTCCGTTTTTGGTCAAAAACGAAGCGTTGACTCTAAAGCAGTGACTTGGATTCTTCCCTTGAGGGAGGCTTGCTTGCTGGCCTGTGCCCAAGCAGAGGTCCAGAACCTTCTTGAGAATAAACAGCCGAGCTCTGAGGTGCTGCTTTTGAGGGCCACCAGCTGTCTGGACACAGAGCCCAGGCGGCAGCACTGAGGAGCTCCAAGGGCGGGCCAGAGCCGGGCTTGTCGGCACCACAGCCCCTTCCCCGGTATCTGGGGACACTGGAGACCTGTTCATTGCATTAGAAGTTTGGTGCCTTTGCTTAAAAAAGTTCTTACTATTTTATAGCACCCCCTCCCCCACCCCGTTCATCTTCCCCTTTCTCTGCTTTAGTTTTCTCTGTGGCACTAAACACTGCCTGACAGCTAAATCCGGATCTGTTACTTTGTGTGCGCACGTTCGCACTCGCTCGCTCTCTCTTTCTGTCTCCCCCTTGGAATTTAAGCTCCATGAGGGCTTTTTGGTCACTTCCATATCCGCAGGACTGGGAACAGAACCTGTCACACGGAGTAGACACTCAGTATATTGTGTTAAATAAGCAAATGGATGCCTTATGCCTCAATTATTTAAGGCACGTCCTACGTAAGCTTTGGACATTTACACAGCGTAAAAAGGTCCCAGGTTAGATGAAAATATGCACTGCTTTCACCCGTTTCTCCAGGGTTGGTTTGGAAACCAGCTTTGCGGGGCGCCTGGGCGGCTCAGTCGGTTGAGAATCCACCTTCAGCTCAGGTCATGATCTTGTAGTTTGTGAGTTTGAGCCCTGCATCAGGCTCTGTGCTGACAGCTCAGAGCTTGGAGCCTGCGTCGAGTTCTGTGTCTCCTTCTGTCTCTGCCCCTCCCTCATTCAAGCTCTGACTCTCTATCTCTCAAAAATAAACATTAAAAAAATTTTTTTAAAAGAAACCAGCTTTGTGGTGTGGGGAATGGGATGGCATCACGGTGGCAGTGGGGTGCCCATTCTGGCACAGGAAGGTCAGCTCTGTTCGCTCGGCCGTTGGTTTACTAACCTGTCTATCTGTATATCAGGTGTATACAGAGCACTTGCTGTGTGTCATGGGAACACCTGGTACTTGAGCTGCTGTGTGGAATGGTGCCTCTTGGATTGTGCAGTGCACATCCTGTTTAACCCTACATGGCCATCCGATGTGGCAGGTGATGGGAATAGAGACCCTGAGGCCCACTCTCTGTCTTCCAGAGCTCACAGTCTGATGGTAGAGATAAACACCAAATAATCAAGAACATGGTGGTGCTAACTGCGGTGATGGGGGCTGGGAGGGGCCAAGATGAACTCTGAGCCAAGTTACCTTCTCTTCCCCTTTTCTTGGCTCCATGCAGTGGCTCAGAGTAAGGTTCCTTGTGGTTCCATCCTTCCTGGAGGAACTGAGGGCTGTGGGCTACAGCGGAGGCCCGTGCGGTCCCCAGCTGCCACATCCGTGCCGCCCAGCTGTCCTCCTGTGACCTGTGTGGACAGAGGGTTGGCTTGCATTTTTCTAGATATTTTTATGTTTGACATGGTAATAACTTTCAGAGAAAGGGCCTGCCCCGTGCAGTGTGCTTGGCAGGGATCTACTGAGAACACGTGGGCTGGGGAAACTGAGGCACAGGTGCAGCCGGTCCCTCGGTCCCTTGGACATCTTTGCCCCTCACCTTTAGGAGAAAACATCCAGCCTTGCTCTCTGGACATTTTATTATTATTATTATTATTATTATTATTATTATTATTATTAGAGAATGCACAAGTTGGAGAGAGGGGCAGATGGAGAGAATCTTAAGCAGGCTCCATGCTCAGCACAGAGCCCAACATGGGGCTCAATCCATGACCTTGGGATCATGACCTGAGCTGAAATCAGGAGTCAGACTTTCAACTGACTGAGCCACCCGGGGGCCCCCACTCTGGGCACTTAATTGGGGTGGTTTAGGGAGAGAGTTCTGCTTTGGTTCTTAATACCCTCCTGGGTCTTGTAAATTCTCTGGTCCCAAAGTGGAAGAGAGGAGGGTCCGTGGCCCCGGGTGAGACGTGGCCGTGCTCGCATGGAGAGGCCACAGCTGGACTGGCCCTGCTGCTGCGTGCGCGGTGAGAGGCCCTTGACTGCAGTTATCGGGCAGCTACGATGTGCCAGGCTTCCTGGGGGGCCCTCAGGCATGTGGTCTGCATGCCCAGATCTCCTGCTCATCAGCTTGGTGGCCTTGGCTAAGCTTTACTGTCCTGTAGGTCAGATCACCATGATCTGAGCGTGTCTTGAAGGAGATCCTGTGTACATAACGCTTGGCACGCAGCGCATGGACGGTGAACGGCAATGGTGTGGTTATTACGATCCCACCTTCACTCGCTGGGCGTGGGCACGACCCAGGCAGCCCAAGGCGGGGCAGGGTGACGTGTGCCTGACGCAGTAGCACGTCTGTGGGCGCCAGGAGGAGGGATGTCTGTTGCAGAGTTACGGCGGCAAAGGCTGCCCTGACTCCCTATGGCGAGGTTCAGGCGTCACCCAGCCGCTGGAGCGGACCCATCGCTCCTGCCTTCCTTAAACAGTAGTGTGTCTCTGGTGCAGACAGAGGGCCCATCCGTAAGCCACAGACGCCGACTCAGCCCCCGAAACACGGGTGCTTCCAGGCAGAGTCAGGGAGCTCAGAAACCCAAGGCCGAACCAAACAAGCAAGACTCAGGAAATAGGAGCTCTGGGAATCCTGTTTAGGACAGGCCACCCGGAGCTGTCTTTAGTCCTCGGGGTCACTGATGGCTCCTAGTCACGGGGAAGGGGTTCTGATGGGCTGCCCTGGGGCAGGGCCCCCATGGCCTGCCGAGACTGTAGGGGTAGGGAGGGCTGACTCCCCGCAAAGAAGGCAGATGGAGAGGTGGATCGACTCGTGCACATTGCCCCGCTTAGCACTCGCATCTGTCCCCTTTCAGGGGAGAACTTTCCAGCTGCCCGAGCTGCTGTGTCAGCCTGTGGGCTAATTGGGTTGAGAAAGGGGGTCACGGGAGGCCACTGTGAGCTCTCGCATCTGGGCCTTAGGGCTCGTCCTGAGTGAGGAGCAGAGTAGGGGGCTGGAGGCTGCAGCGGACAGCGTGTGCGGCCAGCTGGGAGCGCGGGGCTCCTGCCGCAACACAGGTGGCTCTGGGTGTCTCCAGGCATCCCTGTGCCTGCACAGAGAGATGGTCGAGGCCAGGCCTGGGCGTCCAGTGCTGGGCGCACGTGTGGCTGCCTGTGCCTGCGTGGAAAGTACTGCTTGTTATTCTTTGTGATTTAGTTTCTTTCTTTTTAATTAAAAAGGAAAGAAATCTATAAAGCAGTGATTATCAGTCTTGGCTGCGCCCCCGAATGCTCTGTAGAAAGTGTTTTTAGGCATAAGGCTAAATGCCACTGTGGTGTCCATCCCTTACTATGCATTGTGCACGGCCTCCTCTGCTCCCCGCTCCCCACTTAGGACGGTAGCTGCCGCCATCACTCCCACTTTGCTGATGTGAAAGTTGGGGCTCAGAGAGGGTTATTGCTTCCCTAGCACACACAGCTGGGAAGGAAGAGAACATGTCATTCCTGAGTGTTCTCCGACTGAGAACAGGCACCCGGCCCCCTGCCTGCAGTCATCGCAGGGACGGGACCCGGGTGGGGTGGGGGGGTGTCCCCGCGTGGGGCACCCTTCAGAGCCAAGGCGCAGAGCCACCAGCTCCCGGCTCCCACCCCAGCCTAGGAGCAGTTCCCGACCCCGCTCCGCAGCGTCTGCCTGTTTGCATTTCCGCGCCAGCTTGCATGCTGTCAGCATGTCCCCGGGTCACCCTGTCTTTGCTGCGTGTTTGTCCCCTCTTGGAACACCTTCCCTCGTCTTCCGGGCCAGCCCTTCGGAGCCCTGCCCCGTGTGTCTCTCTTGTGCACTCTGTCCCCGTCCTGGCAGCAGCGTGAGGAGGTGAGTGCAGAGCAGGGGTAATGACACCGAGGAGCGCGGAGAATTACGGCAGGTGACATGGGTCAGCCCGGCACTGCGGCCACCACCCGCTTCATACACGCTAGCCACTGCCATCGGGGCCATGGTGATGAGTGTTGATGCCAAGGACATGATTCTGGGGCGGGGACACCGGCCTGGCTGGTGCGTCTCCTGGTGGCCCTACCGGTTGTCAGGGAAGTTCCTCTTTGTGGGGGACTGACCCTGCTCCAGGTACCTCCGCCCCAGACGGTCCACACCCCCCCCACGGCCTGGCAGTAACATTCCCCGGTCCTCCTGTTGGCTGACGCTCTTATCAGAAATCATCATCATTTGAGTACCCGTTGTGCTTGGGGTGCTTGGGGACCCGTGAGCTGTGCCCTGTCCCCTGTGAGACTGCCCGTTGGGCTCAGCTTCACGCAGCAGAGACGCTGTCCGCTGCACTGCACGGCACCTGTTGCTGCTGGCACAGGGTGCTTGCTGAGGCCCGGCACCCTCCACGCCAGGCCCTCCGCGCGGTGCCGGTCCCCATCTGTGCGCCACTGCAGCCGGCCAGCAATGCATGTCTCCTGCGTCAGCGCGGGGGACGGGCTGTGTCCTCAGCACAGCAGCTCGCGCTTTCTGAGCTTGCTGGTGGCCAGTTACCTGCGTTGAAGTGACAGGTCCTCCTGAATGTCTTGGGTCTTGGTGACCAGCTCCTAAAGTCACAGTTTCCCTTCTCTGTCCCCTACCAGGATTCACAGGCCCCAGCAGCCCGGGCAAGGAGGTGAGGCAGATGGAGAACGGCATGCTGGTGACGGAGGCCGCGGGGAAGCAGCAGCTGCAGAGGTACGGGCGCAGGCGGACCCTTCCTCCGGAGGCCCGGGCACCACGCCTCTGCCCCCTGCCTGGGCTGGGAGCACGGCAGCCTGTGTGGCCTCCCGAGGCAGGCCCTCAGCTCTGCGGGCGCCACGGAAGGTGTGGCCTTTCTGCCTCCTTTCCCAGACGGTTAGGAGACCTTAGCTGGCACTGTTCTGCCAGTTGGCACATCTCACACCAGACTTAACCATCTGTGTCAGGTTCCCTGTGTGATACCGATCTTTGCTCAAGTCCTTCAGAGGGGCCTGGAGGATTGAGGCCTAAGGGCCAGCATTCGAATCACAATGGTCAGTGATGGAGACCACTGTGTTTAACTCTGTACAGTCTGTGGAAATCTTAAGTTCCCATTTTATAGATGAGCGAACTGAGCACTCTCCCTAAGTCACGTAGCTAGAGAGAGACTGAACTTGGATTTGAACCCAGTCCCGGTCTCTGAGCCCATGCTCCCAAGTACTAGGCTTTGCTGCTTTAAAGGCCGTCGCTTTCAGCTAGATGGTTGGGATTTGGAGGAGCAGCATTCTGTGAGTCTGGTTGCCTGACCTCTCTGTGCCTCAGTTTCCTTATTGGTCAGATAGGGTCTGTGCCATACCTACTGCAGGGGGCTGGCTGAAGTGAGGTGGACGCTGTAATGCATGAGAAGCACTCAGCACAGCACCTTGCTCCATCAACACCCAGTAAACAGCACTTCTAAGTGGGTGAGCTGGGGCTGCCTGCAGTTATTTCCCTCGGGCAGGGGGATTTCACAGACGTGGGGTGGGAAGGAAATGGGCGTGAGCAGCTCCTCCGATCAGAACACGGCCCACAGTTCCCCCTGGACTCCTGATTTTTGCCATGCGGCACAGGCAGAACTACTTCCTGCTCTCTCGGTGCACCTGTTCAGGCAGTGAGCTAGCTCTGCGAACGTCAGTCATGCAGAACAGAGTCTCGCCCGGGGGCTGGGGGCACTGCCAGGATTCAGGCGGGCGGCCAGTCAGCCGTGGCTGCTGTGATCTGAGAACTTGCTGGGAAATCAGCCGCGAAAAGGCAGCCCCTGGAGGTGGTCCTGGGACCTCGGGGCAGGTGATGGTGGGGGGCTTGCCGGGGAGACCAGAGTGGACGGAATGGAAGCATGGAGGCACTGGGCATATCAGTTGCTACGTAACAGGTGACCTCAAGCTCCGTGGCTTGTCATCTCACGGTTTCTGTGGCCTCAGAAAGCCTGGGCTCTGCCGAGCCGGCCCGTCCGCTCAGGGCCTCCCCCAGGCCGCATCCAATGTGTCTACCAGGCTGGGTTCTCATCTGAAGGCACGACCTGGGACGGACCCGCTTGAAGCTCACATGGCTGCTGCCAGGATTCAGGCCCAAGGGGCTGGTCACTGTCCTCAGCTTCTGCCCGGAGCTCTCTGTTCCCGGCCCCCTGGGCCACCAGCCCTGCAGCGGCTTTGTCTTTACCAGCGAAGCAAGGAGGGGAGAGTCTGCAACCAGGATGGAAGGCACACCCCGTCCCTTTGCCCGTGTGGGTCTGAGCCGCGGCTTGAGAGGGTGTCCCTGTACATGCGCCCGCGCCATTCTCCGGGGTTACAGGTCCCCACGGGGAGTGACTACCCGGAGGAAGCCTCTAAAGACAGCTTTGGGCCACGGGACCTGTGACAGTGTGTCGTGGTCTGTGCAGTCGGAAGATAGAGCGAGTTTGGTGCGCTCTTGGGGTTGCCCCTGTCCCCGAGGCCCCTGCGTGGCTGACAGCGTGTGCCTTGCTTTCCCAGGCAGCTCAGCAGCTCTTCCTCGTGCAGCGGGGACGTGAGCCGCCACCACACCGGCACCGCCGAGCTGCAGAGAGCCGGAGCCAAGGATGAGGACGCCTGGAAGCTGGTAGAGGCAGACAAGGCTCAAACGGGGCAGGTGAGGGCTGGCTCCCCAGGTGATGACAGCGGCCTGCGTCGCTGCTGGCGCCTGTGCAGGACGCCTTGTGGATGTTCAGTCGTGTCGTCCCCTCAACAAGCCTGTAGAAGTGCCACTTCCCAGTGCTGGACGGGGACCGGGGACTTGCCCAAGGTCCCAGCCGGGGAGCGGCACAGCTGGGATTTGAACCCTGGCCGTCCGACTCCAGGTTTGGCATTTGTGGCCCCTGCTGTACTGACCACCACGTCCTTTGAGCCGCTGGGGGCTTTTCTTAGCTGTAGGTGCCTTTCCGCTGTGTGGGAAGTTGGATAGAAGATACGGTCGTCTCTGAGATCGCGCCTCTGTCGCATCGCATAATGTTAGCGTGCCTTTCATTTCTGCTTTAACCCGATGATTACATAGGAAGCCTGAGTTGGGTGCTCCTTCATCTATGACTGTCTTCGTCCCTTGAGCCGCTGTAATAAAAACCCATAGGCCGGGTGCCTGAGAAGCTACCCGCCTTGACTCTAGCCCTTCGGGAGGCCAAGGCCAAGGCCAAGGCCAAGGCGGGTGTGGTGTCTGGTGAGGGCTCGCTCCTCAGTTCATAGCCCGCCCTTTCCTTGCGTCCTCAGTGTGGATGAGGGAGCCTCCGGAGCTGCTCCTATGGAGGCACTGACCCCATAGTGAGGGCCCCGTCCCCACGATCCGGTCACTGCCCCAAAGCCCCGCCTCTGAGAGCTGTCCCCTGGAGCTTAGGATCTCAACGCACGGACACACACGTTCAAGCCCGCAGCACTAGCCGTCCTCACTTCACGTTGTCCGGGGAGGATCGGTTGCAGGCTCTTGTTTTATCGGATGTGTTTTACAGTCCTCTGTTTTGGGCACGCGTCCGTAAGTTTCCATTTATGGTAATGATCCAAAGTTTATTTTTAAAAATACATGTGGTATGTTTAAAAAAATTAAAAAACAGGGATTGGATTCGTAAAAGGAGAAGGAGTACACCCGTGAACACCCTGCCACGCGGGGGGCTCAGGAGCCAGCCGGGCAGGGCGCGCTTCCCTCCCATCTGCCTGCGTGCGTCCGGAACCCCCTGGAACCCTCTGTCCCAGGCTTCTCCTCTCCTCTTCCCATCGCAGCCGTGGTCGGGGTAGAGGTGGCTGAAGTACAGCCTCCCTCCTTATTCCCGCGGGTCGTCCGGGGAGCCGGAATAATGACCCCAAATCAAGGCCTGGAGAAGGATTGCCAAGCCATTTATCCCCTATTTAATCCCACTCCGCCCAGTAGTAACCTGCTTTTTAGTTTTTTTAATGTTTTATTTATTTTTGAGAGCGAGCGAGACAGTGTGAGCAGGGGAGGGTCAGAGAGAGAGAGAGACACAGAATTGGAAGCAGGTTCCAGGCTCTGAGCTGTCAGCACAGAGCCTGACATGGTGCTCGAACCCACGAACCCTGAGATCATGCCCTGAGCCGAAGTCGGATGCCTAACTGACAGAGCTCCCCAGGCGCCCCTGACCTGCCTTTTATATACGTGAAAGTCAGAGCAGGGGTCCTGTAACTTGCCAGAGCCCGACCAGGAGCAGAAATCTCTGCCTCCCGCATCCGCCATGTTGTGCTGCTCCTCTGAGGTCCCCGGTCCTGCAGGTCATTCCAGGCTCAGCAGCCTGCTTGGCTGGATGATGAAGCCCTAAGGTGACATAAGCATGGAACACCACCCCCTACCCCTTCACCTTGGAAAACAGAGGAAGGAAAAGTCACAAAGAAACACTCAGTTATATGCGAGACCTCTGGCCTTTCACCTGTACCTTCCAGCCCGACTCTGGTTCAGATCAATGGTTTTCGTGACCCCAGATTCAGCAGGAGAGGCTTGACCTGACCGTGAGCGCACACCAGCAAGGACCCTGGCGTTTGTGGAAACCCAGCCGGGCAGGCTGGGCGTAGGGCTGCCCCAAAGCAGAGTGCCCCTGTCTCTTTGGACGACGACACAGAGTTGTTTAGCCCTCCTCCTGGGCTCCACAGGGAATGTGGGCGTCCTGGGCTCCTCTGTCACCCTGTGGAGCCCAGGAGCAGGCTGAGTCAGCCCCAACCGTCCAGAAGCCAGTGGAAACAATGTGGAGTTGGTTTCACTGTTGAGAGGAAATGAGAGGGGAGGTAACACTTCATCTTGGTTGCTAGGCAACATGTCACGCCATCCCCTTTGCTCTTGATGGCTTCCTGATGGGCCTGGACTAAGGCTCAGAACCCTAAACAGAATGTCCCAGACCCTGTGCAGTGTGACCGCTGCTTATTCTACAGCTCGATCTTGCCTCCCTTGCGTTCCCTAAACGTGCTGTGTTCCTTCCTGCCTCAGGGCCTTTGCACATGCTCCTTCCTTTGCCCTCAGTGCCTTTTTTCCTTTCTTGGCCATCATTTCCTCAAGGAAATTGTCAGATTACCTCCCCGTTCAGTTAGGTTGTGATGCCCACTTTGATACCCTGAGGGGATCCTGCACTGCCCCAGCCCTTCTCTATAATTGCACTTTAATCTGGGCGCTGAATGCCTGTCTTGCTGCTGGACTGGAAGCTCCAGGAGGGCAGAGACCTTGACTTTATCTCCTGCTGACTTTGTCAGTCAGCTGAGGGGGCGTGTGCCTCGGGCAAGAGCGCCGTCGGGGGCGGATCACGCAGACGCTGTTGGAGCGCCCGACCTGGATGGTGTGGTGGGAGTGGCCTGCGAGGTGCCTTCTGTCCCCTGCTCTGCAGGTCAAGCTGGCCGTGTACTGGGACTACATGAAGGCCATCGGACTTTTCATCTCCTTCCTGAGCATCTTCCTCTTCTTGTGTAACCACGTTGCCTCCCTGGCCTCTAACTACTGGCTCAGCCTCTGGACTGATGACCCCATCGTCAACGGGACCCAGGAGCACACTAAACTCCGGCTGAGCGTCTATGGAGCCCTGGGCATTTCACAAGGTGGGGGCCGTCCCCGCCCCACCCTCCCCTGCCCACCCAGTTTTGGTCACCCAAAATGCATCCGTGTCTTACTATAGAGTCGGGTACCCCCTTTGTCAGGGCTTGGCAGACCCCCCCCCAAACTAAGCCAAACTGACAAGAACAGTATCTGTCACATAGCAGACACTCAGGTACTTGTAGAGGGACTGTGTCTTGAATGCTCTGTTTCATGGGGCCCTAGGAGATGGAAAGGAGCTCTAATGTGCCCATTTTACAGACCAGGAAAGTCGAGGAACCACAGCCTCCTCGAGCATTGGCAGGCAACGGCCCTGCTCCCTCAGGGTGGGATTCAGTTGTGCTGGTGGGTCTCAGCGTTGTCCTCTGGAGGGACACTCAGCAATGTCTGAGGTACCTAGAGCTGTCACGGTGGGGGGCGCAACTGCTGTGTGGAGGTCAGAGATGTCGCCAGATGTCCTGCAGTGCACAGCCCCGCCCCCACAGCAGGGAGTGCTCCGGCCTCAAATGTCAGTAGTGACGAAATTGAGAAACCGTATGCTCCGGACACAGCAGCGTTACTAGGAAGAGCGAGTGTTTCCTGAGCACGCTCCTGGGGCTGATTATGTTGTAAACGCTGAGTTTTAGCTTCCTTTACTTTGGCAGCAGGTGTTGTGAGGCCATAGCTAATATTTTCCGCACTTAGACACACAGATTCTAGGGGCACTTGGGCGGCTCAGTCAGTTGCTCTGACTCTTGATTTTGGCTTAGGTCATGATCCCGGGGTTGTGGGATCACACCCCACATTGGGCTCCATGCTGGGCATGGAGCCTGCTTGGGATGCTCTCTCTCTTCCTCTGCCTTGACCCCTGCATGCTCTTTCCCTCTCTCACACTCAAATACAAATGTCTCAGTTAAGCATCCACCTTTGGATCAGGTCATGACCTCACGGTTCGTGAGTTCAAGCCCCACGTCGGGCTCTGTGCTGACAGCTCAGAGCCTGGAGTCTGCTTCAGAGTCTGTTTCCCTCTCTCTGTCTGCCCCTCCCCTGCTCTCACTCTTTTTTTTTTTTTTTAATTTTTTATGTTTTTAATGTTTATTTTTGAGAGAGAGAAAAAGAGTGTGAACCAGAGAGAGGCAGAAAGGGAAGGAGGCAGAATCAGAAGCAGGCTCCAGGCTCCCAGCTGTCAGCACAGAGCCAGACACAGGGCTCGAACTCAGGAACTGCGAGATCATGACCTGAGCCGAAGTCGGATGCTTAACCCACGGAGCCAGGCACCCTGTCTGTCTTTCTATCTCTCTCAAAAACAAACATTTAAAAAAATGTAGTTAGTTAATTAAAAACAAAAGAAATAGAGACTCGTGAGGTTAAGTAAATTGCCTAAAGGCACCTAGTAAATACAGGCAGAGAGCTGGCCTCGAATGAGGTGGGCTGGCCCAGGGGCCCATGCTGTTAATCACTGCTACCCACGAGCTGTGTGTTTAGGTGCTCAGTGTGCATACGTACATACGTGTGTATTCTGTGTCTGTGATACAGAAGTACGGACAATGACCATTTGATATATTTGAGCACTTCCTGTACCCCAAGCACATTGCCCTTGACATTGAACAAGCGCTACACAGATCAGGACACTGGGGTGACTTGCGGGAAGGCCCCACAGCTGGTAGGCGGCGAAGACGTGATCCGGCAGCGTTGGCTCTGGCCAGGCGTTTGAGCCCCTGCCCGCCTTTGTGAGCGTCTCCATCCCGATGAAATGGCCCTGCAAAGGACAGTTGCGTCACTGCGGCTTGCCCAGGGAGGCCGCGGATGTCTCAGGATCTCCGGGAGATGGCTTTGCAACAAAAACCCCCAAAAGACAGAAGAGCAGATTTCTTCATCCCTGACACCTCACCCTAGGGCACGGGACCAGCCTGCGGACTGTCTCTGAGGGAACGTGGGGCACAGAGTGGGTGTGACGTTTACCTGGGCTCACACAGCAGCAGGGTCTGTTCTAGAGTCGAGCTGTCCATTCTGGTAGCCCCTGGCCACATGGGGCTATTTGAATTTCAAGTAGTCAACATTCACTAACCCCATCAGCTCTTCCGTGGCACCAGCCACATTTCTAGTGCTCGGTGGCCACAGATGCCTGGAGGCTGCCACACTGGCCTGCACAGATACAGAACATTTCCATCTTTCCAGAAAGTTCTGTTGCATCCATGGTCTGGAGGAATGTGGCATAAAGATTCAGAGCAGGACCCTGGAGCTGCTGCCTGGATCAGGACCCCAGTTCCGCTGCTGATTGGCTGACTATACTGAGGGCAGAGGAGTTCACCTGTCTGGCCTTAAGCTTCCTTCTCTGTAAAATGGGTGCTAATAGGATTTACACAGAGTCAGTGTAAGAATTAGTTACAAGCAGGGGTGCCTGGGTGGCTCAGTCGGTTGTGCGTCTGTCTCCGGCTCAGGTCATGATCTCATGGTTCGTGGGTTCGAGCCCCACGTTGGGCTCTGTGCTGACAGCTCAGAGCCTGGAGCCTGCTTCCGATTCTGTCTCCCTTTCTTTCTGCTCACACTCTGTCTATCCCTGTCTCTGTTTTTCTCTCAAAGCTAAACATTTAAAAATTACAAAAATTAGACACATACAGTGTTTAACAGGTAGTGAGGCCTCAGTAAGTAACAGCCACTACTGTGGTGGTCATTGTCCTCATCACCCCCCCCGTTAGGAGCTGAGCCCGTGTCCCCTGGTGGAGTTTACTGTCCAGGCCTGATCCGTGGCCGCTCCTCACCCCCGCCCCTAGCGTGGCCCGTGTTCCCTGGAGTTTACCCTGAGCCTGTCTGCAGGTGTCTCGGTGTTCGGCTACTCCATGGCCGTGTCCATCGGGGGGATCTACGCCTCCCGCCGGCTGCACCTGGACCTGCTGCACAACGTGCTCCGGTCGCCCATGAGCTTCTTCGAGCGGACGCCCAGCGGGAACCTCGTGAACCGCTTCTCCAAGGAGCTGGACACGGTGGACTCGATGATCCCCCAGGTCATCAAGATGTTCATGGGCTCCCTGTTCAACGTCCTTGGCGCTTGCATCATCATCCTGCTGGCCACGCCCATCGCCGCCATCATCATCCCACCGCTGGACCTCATCTACTTCTTCGTCCAGGTGAGCAGTGGGGCTCGGGGTTGCGGGAGGGCCCCCCTGGGTGTCACATGGGGGCCCGGGGCTCGCTCCATCTTACCTTTTCCCCGGTGTGGAGCTGTTGGGATTTGCTGGAACAGGGCTGAACTGGGTCTTTTCTCGTCAGCTTAAGTACCCACCAAAGGGGAAACAAGCATAGTAATAAAGACGACTTGAGTATTACAGCTGATTATTAGCATTATGGGGAGACCTGAGGAGCTCAGTCGGTTAAGGATCCAACTCTTGATCTCGACTTAAGTCGTGAGCTCATGATTTTGGGAGATCGAGCGCTGCATCGGGCCCGGTGCTAACAGCACGGAGGCTGCTTGGGATTCTCTCTCTCCCTCTTTCTCTGCCCTCCCCAGCTCATGTGCACCCGTAATTGCTCACTCTCTCTCTCTCCCTCTCTCTCTCTTAAACTAAAAAGTATTGATTGTTGACATTAAAAGAGTTTTAGGAAATTCCTTGGGTCCTGGCCCTGCTGCAGAAAATAGAGATGTGAAGCAACAGCAGCTTGAGGAAGAGATTTGTCTTTATCATAGTGAAAATTATTTATTTATTTATTGTTTCTATTTATTTTTTTCTCCTAGTAGAAATCTAGAGGTGGGCCATTCAGGGCTGGTATGGCAGTTGCACGCATTT
The DNA here is from genome assembly GCF_006229205.1 of Suricata suricatta. Classification (NCBI taxonomy): domain Eukaryota; kingdom Metazoa; phylum Chordata; class Mammalia; order Carnivora; family Herpestidae; genus Suricata; species Suricata suricatta. The sequence continues at coordinate 12,112,325 of NC_043707.1, forward strand.
GTTAATATCCCAGGCTTCGTCACTATTTTTTCTTTAAGTTTTCCCAGTTCTGCAGAAGCCTTCCATTCATAAGTTGATCTCATGGCCCAAGGTGGCTGCTGGAGCTCCAGCCATCAATCTGTGTTTTAGAATACAAGACCGAGGAAGGGGAACAGAGCGAGGGAGTCCTAGTGGTTCCTTAGGTGATGGCAGTGTCAGCTGTGCTTGCGGCTGACAGAGGAGCGTGTCGAGGCCCTGGTGGCAGAGCTGGGAGTGTGAACTCACATCTGTGTGATTCTAAAGCTGGTATTGGCAACCACGGTGCTGCACTGGCCCTTTTTGCCCAGAAAAGGTTAGCTGCAGCACAGTAGCTGGCTGAGACTGTGGTTAGACGGGAGCCAAGTGGCACAGCACAGAATTAGAGCGAGAGCCGCGCAGAGCTCCGTGCATCAGGCGGTGCTGCCATCTGCCCCCGCGGGGTCTGGAGCCCTGGGTGGAGTCAGCCACCCCCAGGCTCCACGCCGCGGCCCTGTGGTCGGTGAGCATGAATGAAGGTGGAACCAGAGGGAGCAGGACCGATTCCCACACCCTCATTGTGTTCTCTTTAAATTGGTGCCAGCTTTTTTTTTTTTTTTAAACTGATTTACCAGAAATGTTACCCACATTCAGACGCAGGTTTTCCTGAAGGACGCGGCTCAAAGGAACAGAACGGGCCTCATGCTGTGTTCACAGCAGCTCACGTATCCGCCCGGACCAGGACCTCGAGAACTGTGCAGACACTCCGTGATGGGATCTAAGGATCCTTACTGGGGATCGTTAGGGAGACGTGGTGATAGCTCTGGAGTTTATTCTTCAACAGCGGAGACAGTCGTATGGAATCCACACCGTTACTGTGACTGAGTCATGAGCCGTGGTGCTTGTACAGGCTGGAAAGGGAAGCAGTAGAAGGAAGGCACGGTATCCCCAGGGTTGGGATTATGGGAGCATTTGGTTGTGATGGCTTTTGACTAAATCCACACTTAGCCTGCCGCCCAGGAGCCTCCTTCCTCAGTCTGTCTGCAGGAGGGAGGGGAGAATACACCCCCCCCCCCCTGCCCGCGAGAAATGCTCTCAGCATCTTGGTTCATAATAGCCCTAAACTAGAAGTGACTCGAGGGTTTTGACCCAGAGGACACACGAGTTTTCTGAGGTGCTGGAGCTGTTCTAGGTTTCGGTCCGTGAGTGACGGTGCAGGGGTACGTAAATGCAGAATGCATCAAGCTGTGAAGATTTGGTGCATTTTCCAGTAAGACGGGAACACGTTATAGCTTGATTTAAAGTGGCTTTTCGATATACATAGGTTTTCTTCTCTTGCCTTAGAAAAGATCTGGAAGGTTATATACTGAGATTCTTTTATTTAATTAAAAAATTTTTTTTTATTTAAAATAATTTTTTTAATGTTTAGTTATATACTGAAATTTGAACAGTGCTTCTCTGGGAGTACTGGACACGATGTAATTTCTTTAATCTTCCCATCGACATCGCCTCCCCTCCCCCAGATTTTTAAACGGCCATCTGTTAATGTTTTAATTAAAAAAAAATTTTTTATGTCTTTATTTTATTTTGAGACAGAGAGACAGTGCGATCAGGGGAGGGGCAGAGAGGGAGGGAGACACAGAATCGGAAGCAGCTCCAGGCCCTGAGCTGTCAGCACAGAGCCCGACGCGGGGCTTGAACCCACGAACTGTGAGATCATGACTTGAGCTGAAGTCGGGCACTTGGCCGACTGAGCCACCCAGGCGCCCCTTAATATTTTAATTTAAAAGCAAGTCATATTTATAAAAAGATGAAGAGGTGAGCCGACGTGGAAGTGTGTCGGAGTCTCCTTGTTGCTTGGAAGAAGGAGTTTCTGCTTCACGGAATATCTCGGTGTTGGTGAGGCCTGCCCGGCCACAGCTCCGAGCACCTTAGCTTGCGCCCTCTGCCTGGTTCAGGTGGGGGCTCATCAAGCACTTATTTATTTATTTTATTTATCTTTTTTTTAATGCTTATTTATTTGGGCAGGGGGAACACGAGTCGGGGAGGGTCAGAGAGAGAGGGGGAGACGGAATCCTAAGCAAGCTCCATGCTGCCAGGGTGGAGCCCAGCATGGGGCTCGAACCCACGAACCCATAAGGTCATGACCTGAGCCAAAATCATGAGAGTTGGATGCATAACCAACTGAGCCACCCAGGCACCCAGCAAGCACTTATTTTTATTTACGAGCACCAGGCACTTGATTTCGGCAAAAGTTAGGTGAGTCTGGCTGGGTGGATTATGTCTCCTGGAACCGAGTTTAAAAGGGAAGCGAGTAGTTCTTTTGTGGGGGGAGAAAAAAAGAGTTAAGGGGCACCTGGGTGGCTCAGTTGGTTAAGCGTCCAGCTTCAGCTCAGGTCATGATCTCATGGTTCCTGAGTTTGAGCCCCACATGGGGCTCGCTGCTGTCTGCTCAGAGCCTGCTCAGATCCTCTGACCCCCTCTCACTGCCTCTCCCCCGCTTGTCCTCTCTCAAAAATAAATAAAACACTATTAAAAAGTAAAAAAAAATACATAAATGAGTTTGAACACAAATGTGTCTCAGGGTAGCTTTCTACAGTAAATACAGCGCTGAGCCCCGGCAAGCAGAGTCAGTTGAGCAGGGGAAATACAGGAGAATGATTTCCACCCGGATGCCTTGACAGCAGGCCGAGGGTGATTGGGCAGATCCTGCAGGGCCGAGGCGTCCAGGGCTGTTGGAGGCAGCGAGGGGCACGGGCGCAGAGAGGGCATCTGGCGGGACAGCCATTCTGGGCCTGCCGCGGCTGGCACGGTGCTGGGTAGCTTCTGGCCGCCCCGGGGCCTGGTGCCCAGGTGCAGGCTCCGGAGGCCGCACACGCTGCCGTCCGGAGGAAGGTCTGTGCCCCCACGGGGGCCCCAGCAGGCAGGGAGGCCGTGCCCTACCCACCCCTCCTTCCCTTGCCTCGTCCGTTTGTTTGGCACTGTCACTGGGGAAGCACCTGCTTTTGTGTCACATCCTGAGTGCCTCCGGAATGGGGAGCCTCGGTCTCCCCGGTCCTGTTTGTGCAGACGGGGAAACTAAGGCCACGAGAACTGAGTGTCCTCATGTGACCCGTCTGTCATCGATTCACGGCTCCTCGAAGCTTCCAGTGGGCGATTTGCTTTTGCTCCCCCTGCCCAGGTTAGGGGCGGGGCGGCGCAGAGGGGGCGCTGCCTGTGGGGACAGGCGGAGTCAGGGTTGGAACGGAGGCCACGCTGCTCCCTTAAAACCCTAGAGGCCGGCGGCTTGGCGGAGGCAGTACAGTGCAGGGGTTCAGGCTCCCCAGCCAGGCTCTCGGAGTCCAGACCCCGGGCCCCCTGTAGCGGGGGTGGGCCTGGGGGGAGGGGTTGGCGAGCATCTTTGCGCCTGGGTTTACTGACGGCCCGTGCGAGGGAGCCCCGGCTCCCAGCTTTCTGGTGAGGATGAAACGCCCTGATGTCCGTGAAAGGATTTAAACAGTGCTGGGACGGGGGGGCTCTCCGTGAGCCTTAGCCGCTGCCAGTATTTTGTCACTTGTCACTCTGTTGTGCTGGCACCGCGTGCCGGGGGAGCAGAGGTGCCCGTCCAGCGCAGCAGGGCTCCTCCGCTTCGCCTGCGGAGGGACCGGGTGTCCGGCTTCTCCAGCGCGGCCCCCGCGTGGCGGTGGCGCGGAGGGGCCTCGCCAGCTCCCCGGTCCCTTCTGTCCCCCAGAGGTTCTACGTGGCCTCGTCGCGGCAGCTGAAGCGCCTGGAGTCCGTCAGCCGCTCGCCGGTGTACTCCCACTTCAGCGAGACCCTGCTGGGCGTCAGCGTCATCCGCGCCTTCGCGGAGCAGGCGCGCTTCACCCGCCAGAGCGACCTGAAGGTGGACGAGAACCAGAAGGCCTACTACCCCAGCATCGTGGCCAACAGGTGGGCAGGCGAGGCCCGCGGGCGGTGGCGAAGGAAGCCCTCGCTCCCGGAGGAGCCTCACCCGTGGGTGGTTAGACCTGGCGGGGCGGGACAGAACGACCACCAAAAGCAGGCAGGTGCACTGCCAGCCTCAAGCACGGCTGGGTGGGGGGGGCAGGGACCTAGTTCTTCCGGAGGCAGGAAACACCGCAGGAACTCTCCGGGAGCGCTTGTCCTGGCGGGGCAAGGTCCTCAGTGACAGGCAGACTCGCCGATGTTTTCGGGTCCTGGTCCTCAGCCGACAGGGGTGATCACGCATCACCCCCGTGCAATGAGCTTTGGAAGGGATGCACCAGGCTTGGGTTGAACCACGTGAAACGGCCATGATGGAGAGCACCAGTCCCCAGGAGGGACGGGACTTTGCTCCTTGTCGACTAAACTCAGAAAAGTGTCTGATTAGCCCTGAATGAGTATCCTCCTCACTCATGTCCTGTTTGTATTTTTGGAGATGTGGGGGAGGAAATTCGGGGGGGGGTGACTCACCCTGGGAGCACCCTGTCGTAACCACCTGTCACCCCATCATGCGCAGTATAGTCCTGTGACGTAAGACCGGGCAGGGCGTCCCGACCTCCCCCTGCAGGATTGTCATGGAGCCTGTCAGATTCGGGTCTGTCTTTAGGACAAGCTCACACGCAGGGAGATCAGTCATGGGAATCTTTCTTTAAATTTTTCCTTTCTTGGGCACCCAGGTGGCTCAGTTGGTTAAGCATCTGACTTTGGCTTGGGTCATGATCTCGCGATCCAGGAGTTCGAGCCCCGCAACAGGCTCTTTGCCGACAGCTCAGAGCCTGGAGCCTGCTTCAGATCTTCGGATTCTTTGTCCTGCTTCTCTGCTCCTCCCCTGTTCATGCTCTGTCTCACTCTGTCTCTCAAAAATAAATAAATGTTAAAAAGATTTTTTTTAATAAAAATAAAATTTTCTTTTTCTTAATGTTTCTTTATTTATTGGAGCGAGAGAGTGTGAGCAAGGGGGGGGGCAGAGAGAGAGGGAGACACAGAATCTGAAGCAGGCTCCCGGCTTTGTGCTGTCAGCACAGAGCCCAATGCGGGGCTCAAATCCACAAACCGCGAGATCGTGACCTGAGCTGAAGTCAGATGCTCAACTCACTGAGCTACCCAGGCGGCCCTAGTCACGTGAATCTTACAGGCTGAAGTGGACCAAAGATCAACAATATTTCCCTAAAATGCCTTACGTTTTAAATTGCTAACATTCCTAATGCTGAGAGATACGGAAGTTTGCTTTAAACCAATAATGATATCTATTTATACTTTAAGAGGTAAAATAATACATTTTAACATTTCTAAAAGGAGGGTGATATAGGAACATTATAGCTATGCTGAAAATAATATTCATTTCTCCCTCTCCCTTCCCCATTCTCCTGCCAAGAAGAGGTTATTTTTAAATCAGCACTGCCTCTTGGAGCTGATGACTTCTTAGTATTTAGTATTTTCCTGGACCTCTTTTCCAAGATGGGTGTACGTGTCTATATTATAAAGGTTTCAGGAAAACACACACCAAAAAGTTGGTTCTTAAAAAGGCAAGCTTTAGTTTCCTGGGAAGTCTCTTTCTGGAGAACTCCGTTTCAGTCCCCCAAGCCGCTGCATTAACAAGGGATTAGTGAGACCATGTCCCTTGGGCTGTCCTTCCCCCGTGGTGGGACAGAGAAGGCCCTCCCGGGAACTCTCCAACTATTTCCATCAGCAGAGTGCCTCCCCCTCCCCCGACTTGAACCAGAAGCCACGTGTCTGAAAAGCTGACTCCCGGTGTGTGTGTGTGCGCAGGTGGCTGGCCGTGCGGCTGGAGTGCGTGGGGAACTGCATCGTCCTGTTTGCCGCCCTGTTTGCCGTGATCTCCAGGCACAGCCTCAGCGCCGGCCTAGTGGGGCTCTCGGTGTCCTACTCACTGCAGGTAAGCACCGTGACCCCAGCTGCATTTGGGGACATCATTCCTTTAATGGTTATCGGGTTCCGGGGTTTGCTTTGAACCCCCGTGGGAGCTGGGGGAGAGGCGAGGGGCCGGGAGGCGTTCGAGGAGCCCAGGGACCCGCTGGGGCCCGAGGGAGAGGAGACACGGGGCCGGGATCCCCCCCCCGTTACAAGGAAAGCCTTTGATGAGCCAAGAGGATGCCTCCAGCGACAGAAAAAATGCTTTTCACTCTGTTGCTTTTTCTCTCCTCCCGGCCTGGCTGCACTGCCCAGATTTTGATACGTTGGATTTTCCCTCATTACTCCAGTTCAAAGTATTTTCTGATGGTCTTTCTGATTGCTTGTGTGGCCCAGGGGTTAGAAACGTGCTTGCCTAAGAGGTGCGGCGCAGCCCATCTGGTGAGGGCGGTACGTGAGACTGCTATCTTGGGGATCTTTGTTGCCCAGAAAGTTTTGTAACTCGGAATCACTGGCCTAAGATAAAGCAGCACCCCCTGCGCACCCGAGCACTCCTTGTGACCCTTCCGCACGCAGGTCACCACGTACTTGAACTGGCTGGTCCGCATGTCATCTGAGATGGAGACCAACATCGTGGCCGTGGAGAGACTGAAGGAGTATTCAGAAACCGAGAAGGAGGTAAAGCAGGCCCCTGGTCTGACCTCGCCTGTCCCCTTCGGTGACCTGGGTGCCCTCACCAGCCCCTGTTCTGCAAAAATCGTCTTCTTTGTTACGTATCTGTATGGGGGCCTTGCGTTATGCAAAATGAGACCAGTTTTGTCTTCAAGTTTAAAAATTAAGTACCAGTGAGCTGACTGAAAGCATTGAACGTCAGTACATGGATGTTGTGAAAATCGTGACCAGAGTTGGGGGAGCCCTGCAGTGACTGGACACAAGTCCCCATTTGGAAGGAGTAGCCTGGGGAGGGGCGATGGCTGATCCAAGGTCACACGTGGTCCAAGCAGGACCCAAGCGGGACTCAGTGCCCCTAGGAAGTGCCGGGTCTGCGTGCACACCACCAGCAGCAGTACTGACGGTGGTCGTAGTGACGATAACATTGTGCTTGGAGATCCCTTAGCGCTTGCACCACCGGTGATAGTAGGCACACACCTGGGTCCTCAGGGGGGTCAAGCCCTGTACTGCACATTCTACGTAGCGTAATTCGTATGATTTATGTAGAGTAGTTTGTATAATCTTTATATAGCCTTATAGCTCACGTTCTGTCGTGACCCCCATTTACAGGTGAGGAAACTAAGACACTAGATTAAGTTATTTGCTCAAGATTACATGGCTGCAAGCACACAGCCTCCCAAGAAAATGCTTCGTCCTTAAGGCTCTGACACTGGTGAACCAGGTCCCCCTTCATGGGAGAGCATTGTTCAGAATGGTGTGAGCGCCCCCTGTGGAAATAAGAGTGTTTTACACCAGGGGTTTTCCCATTCTACATTGAATTTATATATTTTTTACAATTTTTTAAAATGTTTTACTTATTTTTTTGAGAGAGAGAGAGAGAGAGAGAGACAGCATGAACAGGGGAGGGTCCGAGAGAGAGGGAGACACAGAATCTGAAGACAGTTTCCAGGCTCTGAGATAGCTGTCAGCACAGAGCCTGATGCGGGGCTTGAACCCACAAATGCAAGATCATGCATGACCTGAGCTGAAGCCGGACGTTCAACTGACTGAGCCACCCAGGTGCCCCTCCCTCTTTTTTTTTTTTTTTTTTTTTACAATTTTTAAGATCCATTTCACATGCCCACAGTTCACCATGCATGAAGTATGAAATTACATTTATTATTTTTATTTTTTGATGTTTATTTCTTTGTTTTGAGACAGTGAGAGGGACAGAAAAAGAGGGAGAAAGAGAGAATCCCAAGCAGGCTCTGTACTGACAGCACAGAGCCCAACGTGGGGCTCGAACTCCCAAACTGTGAGATCATGACCTGAGCTGAAACGCAAGAGTCAGACCCTTAACCGACTGAGCCGCCCAGGTGCCCCAAAGTTATATTTATTTTTTAAATTTTTGTTTTTACTTTTTTTAATTAATTATTTTTTAATTTTTCGAATAAGGACATATTCAAAAATACAAAAGAATATAAATATTATCCAGGGTCTTAGCAGTACTAAAAATATATATTCCTGTGTTTACATAGAATATGTTTTCACAGTTAGAAAGTTCCACCCACCTCTCTCCAGTGCCGTCTGTGTTCTTACAGCATAGCCCCTTCATTATACACGTAGATTTATAAAAGGGGACGATGCTTGTTGTAAAAAAAAATATTATAACAAGCTTATGGGGGAGAAAGGAGCTCTCTCTTGTTGCCCCCTCCATTCCTCCGCTCCCCCAGAGATAGTCTCCAGCCTGGCCCAGAGCACATCTAGTTGTAGGGCTCAGGAAATGCTGAACTGAACTCAAGAAGCCCTTCAGAAATAGGAGCTGTGTGACTCTGGGCAAATTACTTACCCTCTCTGTGTTTGTTTCCTCATCTATAAACTGAGGGTAATGAAAGGACCCCACTCATGGGATTGTAGGAAGGAGTAAGTGTCGTCATGTGACCGCGATCTTTAAGCAGCGCTCTTGCCATCATAGTTGCAGTCCAGATGTAGAAGGCATTCGGACTAGCACCTCTCCCCTTGAGTCTGCCCGGAGAAGGCCACTCACTCACTGGTGCAGCGCATAAATATTCACGGGGTCCCTGCTGTGTGCTGTGGGCCCTGGGGCACGGCTGCCAACAACGGAAGAACCTGTCCTGACAGCGTGCATAAGTGAATAAATGCACACCTACAGGGCCTGGAGGTGCCCGGTGGTCCGGAGGGGAACGAGGCAGGGAGAGGCTAGAGGGCACAGCCAGAGGGTGGTCCGAAATGAGCTGAGATCCGCAGCGTGTGCGGGAGCGCACGGGAGGGTGTTGTGGGGAAGAGCGCTCCGGCCAGGGGCACCTGCGGGTTTGGAGGCCCACCCGCCGGCGTGTTTGAGAAGTGGCCCAGCCCTGTGGGGACCAGAGTGAGCGGGAGGGACGGAGATGAGGTCACAGGACCTGCGGCTCCCCGACAGCCTTGGGGCGCGTGAGACGGACCCCAGATCCCTTACCGCCACCCCCACCCCCATCCCAGGCTCCCTGGCGAATCCCCGAGGTGTCTCCGCCCAGCGACTGGCCTCAGGTGGGCCGAGTAGAATTCCGAGACTACGGCCTCCGTTACCGAGAAAACCTGGACCTGGTTCTCAAGCACATTAACGTCACCATCGAGGGAGGGGAGAAGGTGGGTGCCCCTTGCTCCCCCACCGTCCACAGTGGGGCCGGTGATACTGGGTGCATCGTTTCCCCAGTTTGTCACAGCCCCATACCACGGGGCGGGGTGGCCTTTCTGGAGGGGCTTGTGGAGGTAAAAGTGTTGCACACTGTTCACCAGGAGCCAAATGAGGCCTACAGGTGCGTTCTGAAAAAAAATCTGAATATGTTGCAAATTGTGAAAATCTGTTATGTTTTCTATAGAAACCCATTTCCTGCTTTTTTTGAAAGATCACAATATGTAGCAACACTGGGCTTCTCCTCCCTGCCTGGCTTTTTCTAGACCAGACAAGAGCTTCCCAGCTCACCCTGTCCCTCCGTGTCTCACCTGTGGGCCTCGCTGGCCCCTGCCAGCCTTCGGGTTCGCCAGGCGTAGCATAGGAAGACGCCGTCGTCACTAGTAGGAACGGCTCGATGGTCATGGGGGGGTGTCAGGAGTTGGGAATGTACCCCTGGTCCCAAGCCGCTCCTGGAAGACACCCTTGCCCTGAGACCCCTAGACCCTCCTCAGGAATGAGACTAGGGGTCTTCCTGGCCACCTGCCAGAGGACAGTGTTTCTTCCATCTCGAAATGTGTATTTGTTAACCGTTCCTACCTCGGGGCTCGGAATGTTTTGTTCCCGTGAGACCCTTTGTCTTAGAACAAGGGGAAGAATCGAGCGGGTGGTGGTCTCCCTGGGGTTCTGTGGTTTGTGATCTATCATGAGACTCTGCTCTGTGACATTTTCGTTAGAGGTCGGAGGAAGCCTGCCTTTCCGGAGCCCAGATAAGAAGGCAAGAGTTGTGATTGGATGTCAGGAATGTCAGTCATTGGCTACTGAACAGGGAGACCCACCCTACCCACAGCCTCCATGTGCTCGGGCAGCTGGCTGGAGGGGAGGTGGCAGGGGGCTGCTCGAATCTCTGAGATGTTTCTGCAGCTCGGGATGGGAAACTCACCATCAAAGGACTAAAAAACAGTAGGGGGGAAATACCTGACTATCAGTAGTATTGAGGGTTACCCCTTCTGTCTGAGCCCTGTCTCTGGAGATCTGCACTAACTTATTGAAAGACGCGGTTACAGTTTTAACTTACAAAAAGAGCTGGAAAACAGAAGGAAGTCCCTTTTTTTTTTTAAGTTTATTGATTTATTTTGAGAGAGAGAGAGGAGCAGCTGGGGAGGGTAGAGGGGTGGGGGGACAGACGTCCAAAGCAGGTACTGCATTGACAGCGGAGAGCTCGATGCACGGCCCCAACTCCTCATCTCCAAGATCATGACCTGAGCCGAAGTCAGATGCTTAATCACCAACCAAGCGCCCCAAGGAGAAGGAAGGCCTTCTTCATCCTTGGCCAAAACAGCCCCTGAAGGGGTGTCCCTGGGAAGCTGCTCATGGGGAGGGCCGTGGTGGACATTGGGTTGACCAGATGACTGAACTGTGGCAGGGCGGATCCCTGAATTAAGGCCCCATGGGAGAAGGCAGGAGGTAACCCCCAGATACCAGCATTCCTGCCGTGCCCTGGGCCCTTCCTGCCCCACAGGTCGGCATCGTGGGGCGGACGGGAGCTGGGAAATCATCCCTGACCCTGGGCTTGTTTCGGATCAACGAGTCTGCTGAGGGAGAGATCCTTATCGATGACATCAACATCGCGAAGATCGGCCTGCATGATCTGCGCTTCAAGATCACCATCATCCCGCAGGTGGGGTCTGGGTCACCGTGGGCGTGGGGGGGCCACCCTCAAAGCTATGTGTGTCTGTTTTCGGGACAAACCTAATTGTGTTCCTCCTTTATCATTTTCATGGAAATGACGCTGTTTGCCACTGAATCTCCTCATAGCATATAAATAACAGTGGGAATTAGCCAGGTGTCCTTTCTTCACTCCTGCTGGCCCGTCAGGACAAGCCTTTCAAGAGCCAGGAGAGGAATTAGAATTTTCTAGGTTGATTTCTGTAGGTCGTGATTCCCTAATGCATTGACTTGTATTTTTTCCCTAAAATTTCTTCTAAGGGTCTCCTTTGGAGGCAGGGAACAGGGAGGAATCCATGGCACTTTATGATCAGGGGTTTCCCAGGCTGTCTCCCTTCTGGAAGGTTCCCCATACATTTGCATATCAAAGCCTCTGGAAAGTCTTCCAACAAGAAATCTCTTTTATTTCACGTAACCCAAGGTTTTCCAGACTGGCTTCCCCTCCGTTATTAACATCCCCAGGAAGGGCGATTCCAGGGAGCCCTAGGACCCCATCTTGAACAGCTCCGGCCAGAAGTTTTCACATCCCCCCCCTTTGCCCCGCCCCCATCCGGCATGCCGTGAGCCTCACGTGCCATCCGCCGTCCTCTCCCTGAACAGGACCCTGTTTTGTTCTCGGGTTCCCTGCGCATGAACCTGGACCCGTTCAGCCAGTACTCCGATGAGGAAGTCTGGACGTCCCTGGAGCTGGCTCACCTCAAGGACTTTGTGTCAGCCCTGCCCGACAAGCTGAACCACGAGTGTGCGGAAGGCGGCGAGAACCTGAGGTAGGCAGCCCTGCGAGGCCCCAGCCGGGTCTCCTCGACTCCGCCTCGGTCCTCATGCATCTGTGTCAGACCTGGATTTGAGTCCCGGCTCTGCCACAGACAGGCCAATTTCTCTTAACCTCTCAGAGCCTCGGTTTCAACATCTGTGAAATGGGTTTTAGTCCAGACTCATTTTACCATGAGGTATAAATGGGATGGCCAATGTGGTTCCTTTCTTCCACCAGATTTATTCAGTTGAGGGTGACTGTCACTTGTGAAACTATTGAAAGGGTTCTCTATCAGCGGTAGGTAGCCCTTTTCTGAGCCCTCTGAGTCCTCATTCATTGTGCCAGCTGCCTTGGCCCTTGTCCCAGGATCCACCCGTGACCCAGCAGCTAAAGTATTAACGTCCGGCACAGGGGTGACCCAGAGACCTGCTCCAGGGTTACTAGTCAGTGCCTGGCTCACTTGTGTGTTGCTGTGACAGCCAGCCACCAAGCCTCAGGTGTGTGGCAGGCAGTGCCTGCTCCGACCTTGGGGTGATCAGCCAGGGGCTCTGCTGTTGGTGGCTCACTCCTGTGGCCGGGGGGCCCTCGGGCAGTTAGGGTCTGCTCCCCATGGCCTTCACCCTCCAGCAGATAGCCCAGGGACGTTGCCATGGTGATAGCAGAGGTGCAAGAGGGAGCCCACTCTGGTGTGCGTTGCCGCGCGTCCCCTCTGCTGGCCTTATGCTTGCCGGTGTCCCCTTGACCGAAGCAAGACACCTGGTTGAGTCCAGAGTCAGCGGGAGGGGCCTACAGAAGGCACAGCCGTGGGGCTGTTTCGTTAGGTCACACAGGCCATGCTGCACTCGTCGGGTATTTTGGGTCCCCTCTGAGCCTGTCTTGAAAACGATCTCCAGCCTGCCTCTAGGTCAACAGCAAGAATGTCTCGACGTCACTGATGTCTTCCGTGCGTGCAGGAGTGGGTAGGGAGTGGCAGTGCCCAGGTCTCCGCAGCACCGGGTATCTCTTCTCTCCTAGCTGAGGCCTGGGCTCAAGGTCAGGGCTGGTGGTGACCCTGTGTCTCCTGGTCTTTTTCCCCTGGTCAAGTGTTGGGCAGCGCCAGCTGGTGTGCCTGGCCCGGGCTTTGCTGAGGAAGACGAAGATCCTTGTCTTGGATGAGGCCACAGCGGCTGTGGACCTGGAAACCGATGACCTCATTCAGTCTACCATCCGGACGCAGTTTGACGACTGCACTGTGCTGACCATTGCCCACCGGCTCAACACCATCATGGACTACACAAGGTGACGCTGCCGGCACAGAAGGCCCCTCGACCTTGGGATCGGCCCGTTCTGACAGCGCCATCCCATGTCTAGCGACAGCCCTCTCCTTGCACTGGCTATTACTGGCATCACTCTATTATTTATTCAGTCAGCACACATGTGTGAAGTGCTTGCCGCATTCCTGGTCCTGCTCCGGGCACTGGGGGCTCAGCAGGGGTGTCAGAGAAGGAGCTGCCGGAGGGGCCCAAGGGTAATTGGGGGCTGGGTGTGGATGTAGACAGTAAACGCAGCAACAAACAAAAGGAAATTGCCTCGGGAAGGAAATCTAACCAGTGAGAGCCAGTAGTGAGCGTGAGCGTCAAGGGACGTGGACGTTGACGAGAGGAGGGACTGAGGACGGGCCGCCCGGTGGAAGGCTGCTGCGCCAGCCCTGACGCACGGCGCTAGGGGCCCAGGGTACCAGCCGCTTCCCCATCGCTCATGTCCGTGTCCCCTCCTCTTGCAGGGTAATCGTCTTGGACAAAGGAGAGATCCTGGAGTGTGGCCGGCCCTCGGACCTCCTGCAGCAGAGAGGCCTTTTCTACAGCATGGCCAAAGACGCAGGTCTGGTGTGAGCCCCGGAGCTGCTGCATCTGGTCCCAATTGTCGGGCCAACACGGTGGCATCCGGGAAGGAGGCACAAGCCTCCTGTCTACCGAAACCAAAAAAAAAAAAAGAAAAAAGAAAAACCAAAAAACAGAAAACCAACACAAAGCAGCCACCGTGTGGCCCCCAGCCGGGACCTGGTCGTGAAGACACAGGAGACCCCCAGAGACGCAGCCCCCAGACGCTCCCAGCCTCGCCGCCGTTGCCCAACACGATGCACACAGTCCTCACGCTCCCCGGGGGCACGCCCTCGGGCTCTTGGTGCTTTGTTGGAGGTTTTGGTGGCCAGACAGCCTGAGAAATTGGTTTCGTAAAGTATGCTAGTGACCAAATGCAGCCAGCTGCCTCAGATCTCTCCAGCCGACGTCTGTGGAGTCCGTCTTCGAGAAGCCCCCTACAGCTGCCCGTGGCGCCTCTGACGTCCCTCCTTGTCTGGCTCCTCCCAGAATGCTTTGTCTCCTTGGGGCTGCAGGTGGGAGGTGAGGGGCCTGGGAAGGTCCTTCTCTCCCTTGGGCAGGCCCTTGAGGGCCACGGTCACTCCTGTCACCACCCACGTGGTCTTCCAGGACAGGCGTCGCACACCGGGGGCAGCCTCCAGCCCCCGGGCTCCTCACGGGCGGGACTCCACAGGACTCCCGGGCAGTCTGGACCCGGAGGTCACCTCAGTGCTCCCTCCCCAGCCTGGCCACTCGCTCCTTGTCCTCTTCAGTCTTCTCCTGGCTCTCCTTCCTCCCTCTTTCTACCCATTGCCAGAATGGCTCTACTTCTGTAGTCCCTGAGACAGAAGATCTGCCAATGGTTATGAAGCGGTCAAGGTCAAGAGCACCAGGTACCCCCCCAAGTACGACCTGTTGGTACTTAAAAGAGCCCCGTTGATCCCCCTCGGCGTGTTTAGATTTCTTTTCTCGCCCTTGGCATCTGGTTAGCTTGAAGGTGGCAGTGTGGAGAACTTGACATTGCTTTACGGAGTCCCTTCCAGGATGGGAGAGGGACCCATTCACGAATATCAGTGACTGCTTTTTCTTTTTTTCTTCTTCTTCTTCTTTTTCCCCCCAAGTGCTGCTCCAGGGAGAAAAATTGTCTCAAGACTTTAATTTCTTGGGCAGAAGGGTTAGTTGAGGAGCAGCCTTCCCGGGGAGTGGACACGTTGGCCGGCACCTGACAGCTGGTCCGTGTGGTTCTGAAAGAAAGCGGAGAAGCTGAGTCCCTCAGGCCTGTCCTGTCTGGAGCTCACAGCGAGCACAGTGAGACCCCAGAAAAGCAGGGGAAGGTCACTCCTGCTCCACGGTTCATACTTACTAAGAATTACATTGCTGACTTCAAACCCGAGAAGCATCCTTCTTTTAGGTGGAAATACGTATTTATTTTTTTTTTTTGTAAGTTATACCATTCTTTCACATTAGATAAACCAAGTTTTTCTTGGGAAACTTTTTCTAATGACTTACACTGGAAACATGAACATTTGCAAATAATTTGCAGTAAAAAAAAAATATTTTGTTTCTTACCGAACAGTTGTTCTGTGTTCTTTGGGGATCAGCAAAGGTTTCAGCGTTTCCTCCTGGAGTCAGGACGGGGTACCCTCCCATCTGCTTCTCTTCTTTCTCTTTGGCAAAGCTGTCATCTCCAGTGGGAGCTCTTGTTTAGAAATGGGGCCTTTGAGGTTAAGAATCAGGTGGGGGTTAGTGGGGAGTCAGCATGTCGTCGTGGACAGAGCCCGGACTTGAATCCCGCCCTTTGTGACAGCAGTTTGCTGGCTGTGTGACCTTGTGTGGGTTGCTTGGTCTCTGGGCCTCAGCAGTCTCATCTATAAGATGGGGCTGATCGTACCTGCCTGGGGTTGTGGAGATGAGCAGCGATGTGTCTGTGATATGCACAGTCCGGGTCAGGTTCCAGGACACAAGGAGGGTGAAAGTCCCGTGTGGCCAGAATGACCCTAGAAAATCCCTTCGTATCAGGCCAGGCTGTGCTGCAGTAGCAGATTGGCCCTAAACTCTTAGGAAATGACCACAAGGACGTGTGTCTCACTCACTTGTTTTTTGATGAGCATCAGGCATCTCTTGAGGGTCCCTGCCTTCCATGCAGCAAAGATCCAGGCTTTTCTGGGCCTTTGACGTCACCTCCCGAGGGCTGGCTTCCAGAGACCACAGCGGGGGGGGAGGGGGGGGGATGCACGCCCATTCTTGTGTCCCAAACCAGAAGCCACACAAATCAGCTCCACTGGCCAGAGTCAGCCATGTGGCCCCAACCACACCCCAAAGGAAGCTGGGAAGCGCAGGGGTGCGTAAGGAAGAGAAGTGGCTCCCCCTGGGGTCGTTCACGTGGTTTCTGAGGTTTGGATGGTGGCAGAGTGAGGCTGGCGTGTTAGGTTTCTCTGTTTGAGTTGGACGAGTCTGGATAGGGAAGCGTTAACCTGTGTTTGGGGAGCAGGCCATTTCTGCTCACCCTAAAACCACGCGCCAAGTAAACGTGCAGAAGGGAGCTTGAGGCTCTGCCGGTCTCCCCTCCTGCACTGCTGTCCCTCGAGTGCTTGCACTTGGTTGCGTTAGGGACTGCCGTGTGAGTGCTGAGTACCTCGATCCTGTCAGGTCAGGTGTTACAAGGTTACAAGGAGTGTTTGGACATGCCAGGTGGGGGGTCACTTTGCGATGGGGGGGTGTGTTGTCTCTGCCGAGCCTGACCCTGAACGCCAAGCCCCGTCCTAAACATATCTCCAGGCTGCAACCTGGTGTGAGCACGCAGCCTTGTGTGAGCACGCAGCCTCGTGTGTGCCTACTGGTGTGCGTTGTGGGACCACTGGGACTCGGAGGGTCCCGGGCCTGGGTCACAGCTCACTCGGCTTTACGGAGAGGAGGCCGAGAGCAGCGTTAACCCTGAAGACGGTGGAGCCAGAAGCGCCAGGGTTGGGCAGGGGGTAAGTGCTTTCCTAACGTGGAGGGAGACAGGACACCTGCCCTGCGCCACGGCCTGGGCTCAGTGCGTAGCCTCGCTCGGGAGGGAGGGGACCCCAGGGCCAGAGGGGAGCGGGGCAGTGGGCGTGATGCCCCCCAGTGTCGAGCTGTTGTCACCGTTCATTCTCACACCCCCGCGTGGGTCCTGCAGCTCTTTCCAGAAAAACAGCCCCAGTCAGGCGACTCCTCTTCCCTCGGGTTCCTGTGACAGCCACCACCTCAGCAGTTTCCCTGCGTCTGCCCTGGCCGCCCCTCCCTGCACTGAGCCTGCTAAAAAAAAACACATCACGACCCTCCTGTGGTCCCCATCCCGGCAGCCAGACACCCGCACAACGTGGCTTCTCACGGGCTCTGCCCGCAGCTCCCCTCGGGCCCCCCCACGGGCCCCTCCAGCCAGGGGCCGCGCTGCTGGCCCCCAGGGTGCGGGATGGATGCAGGCCCACTCGGCTCTCCCCTCTCGCTCTGCTGTGTGTGTCCTGTCACGTCAGGGGCCGTCTGTGTATTCCTTGACGAATGGATGAATGGCCCACCCCGGGCATGGAGACGCGCCCAAGTGATGGGTTCTCTGACCCAGGACCAGGCCCTCTGTGCTGGGCCCCGAGCCAAGTGTGAGGTCATCGGGGACTCTAGAACTTGTCTTTCAGGAGCTGCAGTTCCTTCCTGGGTACAGTTGGGATCATCATGTCCACCTGGCCAGGTGGGTGTGAGGATGGAGAGAGATCCAGGTAGAGCCCAGCACCATACCCGGCCCTCAGGACACCATCCTGCGTGGTGATGTGGGATTCATTCCTTTGTCCATCTGTCTGTCCCTCCTCCATCCCTCCCTCCCTCCATCCAGTCATATCCCTGCTGCTTACTGAACACTCTCGAGTGCTACGTACCAGCCAGGTGTTGGGGACACCGTGAACACAGGTGAACAAACCCCTTGCCTCAAGGGGAGCACCTGGGTGGCTCAGTGGGTTAAGCATCCAACTCTTGATCTCCACTGAGGCCATGATCTCATGGTTTGTGAGCTCGAGCCCTGAGTTGGGCTCTGTGCTGACAGCGTGATTCTTTTTCTCTGCCCCTATCCCATTCGTTCCCTCTCTCTCCTCTAGCAACAGGGGTCCTTGTAGTAATGGGAAGGTTCAGCTTCAGCATTCCAACTGGTCTGGTGGGTGCAGGAGCCCCCAGAGAAATGTGTGTGCGTGCGTGCGTGCGCACACACACACACACACACACACACACAAATCCTAGTAAAAGCAGGAAATCTGAAAAGATCGGCAGATTGTACTACCTATATCCTGCTTATGTTATTATAGTATCGTTTTTCAAGATGTTACTATTGGGGGAAATAGAATAACGCTACACAGGAACTTTCTGGATTCTTGTAATTGCTCATCACTGTACAGCCATCTTGAAATTAGGGGGGTAGTTTGTAAAAGGCACACATGCGCTGTCCCAGCCCTTCAGTCCCGGGGATGCTGAGGTCGGGTCTGGGGCCAACCCGGGGCACGTGCGGGCTTAGAGGTCCTCAGGTGGGGCCAGTGGGCAGCCAGCATGGGGAGCCGCTGTCAACTTGAGCTCCAGGGTGGGCGGGGCTGGCCGGGTCCTCATCAGGCCAACCTGGGTGTCACAGTGTCCTCCTAGGTCTGTGACGAGCAGCTACTTTCTCTGCTGTTTTCCTCCCAGACATAGGAGGGGTGCATATCTGACGCGGAGGTGCACTGACAGACATCCCCCCCCAGGTCACTTGCTCCTCCAGGGCGAAACAGGCTCTCGGGGTTGGTGAGGCAGGGGTGGAAGGCTCAGACTAGGCCTGACTCCTGTGCCAGCCTGTAAAACAGGCCCTTCTGGGCCAGCAGCTGGGCCGGGCTGCCACTCTCTGCCACCTGGCCATTGTCCATGACGAGCACCCTGCAGGAGAGAGGGAAATGAGGAGCCCTCAGCAGCCCGGTTAGCCCACGTGCTGCACCCCTGAGCGCCCAGCAGGTCTGCTCTGGTCAGGTCTGGCCTCCCAGGCTGTTTCCTGGCCCCGACACCCGGTTTGGAAGTATCTGCTGGGCGTGTGTCCTTGGGCTCATCCACTCCCCTCTGGGCATCAGTTTTGCCACCTGTACAGTGGGCACATGATAATCCATTCCAGCGTCCTCCCGGCTCTAACCCCCAAAGCCCTCATCCACCGCTGTAGGGATGGGGTGGGGAGAGGGCCTGCTCAGGTGGGGGCAGGGCTTACCTGGAGCAGTCCATCACAGAGTGCAGGCGGTGGGCAATGACCAGCACTGTGCACTGGGCAAACCAGCTCCTGAGGGCGGCCTGCATCTGGACCTCCGTCCCCGGGTCCACAGCGGCTGTGGCCTCGTCCAGGATGAGGATCCGGGTTTTCCGGAGAAGGGCACGCGCCAGACACAGGAGCTGCTTCTGGCCCACGCTGGGAAGGAGCGGGACGGTCAGGCCGAACGCTTCTTCACCTGCGTCCCAGGCCTTGCAGGCCCTGCCCACAGAGGGCTCCCTGACAGCTGCAGAAGTTAGTGGGGCCGGGAGGCACCTCCTTCGTGAGGGTCCCCAGGCCACAGAGCTGGTAGGAATCCTGCCGTTTTCTGAGAAGGGTGACTCTAGGCGAGACATTCAAACCCGTGTGCTTCAGTTTCCCCCAGTGGAATGGCTATTTCTTTCTACTCTTGAGCAAGACATCCTTACGTGCTTGTGAGTATCTTGATTCATTTCTCACAGTGACAACAACAGTAGTTACTGTATCAATGAGTCTTGTGACTTAGGGTGTGGGGACCACATAAGCCTATAAAAGTGCCCAGCAGTGTGCTTGTCACAGAGTAAGCCCCCAGCACACGGGGGCTTCTCTTTCTCTGATTACAGATGGGGAAGTTGAAGCTCAAGGTCACACAGACTGTGTCGCCCTGACCCTGGAGCCCCAGGGCTGTCTGGGGCGGTTTTCCTTCTCACAGTGGAGCCTTCCAGCCACGTCTCCAGAGAACCCGACCCACTCTGACTGTGCCACAGGGGAGCTGGGTGACCCCGGGGCAAGCTTCAAGCCTCCTAAGCTGATTCTACAAAACGGGGTTTGTGAGAGGACCTCTCTGAGGTTTACAGTGAAAAATTATTCTTCCCTACATCAAGCGGGAAGGAGATACTCGCTGTAATTCTGATTTTACAGATGAGGAAAGTAAGGCCCAGATGAACTTGCCCACGTCCGAGAGCTGCCAACTCGGTGGGAGGATTTGAAGTGGGTCTAAACTCTTAGCCACCAAGCCACACTCCTCTCGTGTGCGGAGGCTGCTGCCACACACAGCCCCTTACCCTAACACCTTTGGGGGCAGATGGGTTTTAGAATCCAGAGCGTCGGGGCGCCCGCGTGGCTCAGCCGGTTGAGCATCCAACTTCGGCTCAGGTCATGGTCTCACAGTTCGTGGGTTCGAGCCCTCCATCAGGCTCTGTGCTGACAACTAGCTCAGAGCCTGGAGGCTGTTTCGGATTCTGTGTCTCCCTCTCTCTCTGACCCTCCCCTGCTCGCGCTGTCTCTGTCTCTCAAAAATAAAATAAAAACCATTAAAAAAATAAAAAAAAATATAGAATCCAGAGCATCTTTGTTTTTAAAAAGGCACGTGCCTGCACACCTGGCAGCGTTATTCGCATTGGCCACAGTGTCCCAAGCGTCCATCGGAGAATGCATGGGCAAGAAAAATGTGCTCTATCTACATGATGGATTATTATTCAGCCTTCAAAAGGGAGGAAATTCTGGCACAGGCTGCAGTGTTGATGAGCCTTGAAGACATTATGCTGAGTGAAAGAAGCCCGTCACAAAAGGCGAATACTGTCCTAGTCCACTTAAGTGAGGTCCCCAGAGAAGTCAGAGTCATAGAAACAGGAAGCAGAATGGTCATTGCTAGAGGCTGCGGGCAGGGGAAAATAGAATTCTTTAAATGTTTATTGTCTTTTTGAGAGAGAAAGTGTGTGAGCAGGGGGAGTGGCAGAGAGAGAAAGGGGGAGAGAGAGAGATCCTACCCAGGCTCTGAGCTGACAGCAGGAAGCCTGACACGGGGCTTGAACTCACAAACCGTGAGATCATGACCCGAGCCGAAGTTGAATGCTTGGCCCAAAGATGCTAAATTTTATGTTAGGCATATTTAACCACAATTAAGATAATTTTTTTTAAGAGAGCAAGAGCACAAGTGGGAGAGGGGTAGAGAGAGAATATTAAGCAGGATCCACACTCAACTCAATCCCGTGGCCCTGGGATCATGACCTGAGCTGAAACCAAGAGTCTGACGCTCAACCGAGCCCCCCGGGCACCCCTAAAATTTCTTTAAAAAGAAACATATACCATATGCTTCTCAGGACCCACAGTGAGAGTGGAATTAGTGCCCAACACCAAACACGATACTTTTGTACCACAATAAATGCTGAGTGGGATAAACAGACTGGAAGGAGCCTTGTGTCCATAAAGGTTGGGTTGTGTCACCCACATACATTTAGGAACTGGAATTAGGACAAAGAAACTGGATAATCCTAGACCAAGTTGGCATTTGGAGTTGCTGATGAGAGACGGATTCTGACTGTGAGTATTAAATGAATGAAGCCGATAGCCCCGTGGGGGAGGCGGATTTCCAGGCCACGCTCGCCTCTGCCCGCAGCCTCCCAGGCCCCGGATGTGGCGGGGCCCACCTACCTCAGGCTGTAACCCGGGTCGGCACACTCCTGTTGCAGCTGGCCGGGCAGGCTGGCCACCAGGGCTCTGAGCTGCACGGTCTCCAGGGCTTCCCAGATGGCTTGGTCCGTGTGCTCCTGCAGCATGTCGAGGTTCATCCGGAGAGAGCCGGGGAACAGGCTGGGGTCCTGGGCGGAGGGGGCAGTGGGTCAGAGCGGCGCCCCGCTGTGCCTCCCGCCACTGCCCACCCTGTGCCCCAGGCTCACCTGGGGGATGATGGTGATCCGGGACCGCAGTGTGTGCAGCCCCACGTGGGTGATGGGGACCCCATCGATCCAAATCCCGCCCTCAGCCGCTTCCTGGAGCCGCAGGAGGCCCCCGGCCAGGGAGGACTTCCCTGCCCCCGTCCTGCCAACGATGCCCACCTGCCAGGGCAAGGGAGGGCGAGGCTCGTGTTGACCAGGTCTGCCCAGGAGCAGGCAGGTCACAGCCTGGAGGGTCCCTGCGGGTCTCCTTGCGGTGTTTCCCCTGCATCCAAGATCCATCCATCTATCCATTGTCCTTTGAGCATCCGTCCATCTGTCTACCTTTCCATTGTCCACCGCATTCCATCCAACCTTCTTTCTGTACACACTTCTCTATCTCCTCACGGTGACTCATCCCCCACACTTCCTGACATGCCCCCACCCTCCCGTTTTTCCGTCCTTCCCTCCATCTGCCCGTCATCGTTCCCTCCCCCCATCCATCCTCAGCGTTTACTGCTGCGTTCTCAATGTCCAACACTTGTGGGGGTTCAACACGACTATTTGTTGAAGAAGTGAATGAAACACAGGGCATCTGGGTGGCTCAGTCGGTTAAGCGCCCGACTTTGGCTCAGGTCATGATCTCACAGTTCGTAAGTTCGAGCCCCGAGCTGGGCTTGCTGCTGTCAGCACAGAGCCTGCTTCAGACCCTCTGTTCCCTTCTTTCTGCCTTTCCTCCATGCTGTGTCTCTCAAAAATAACCATTAAATAAAAGGTAAGTGAATCGTGTCACCCACTGTATGACAGGCAATTCTTCGAGGCCCCGGGAATACAGAAATTAAGGAGTCCTCGCTCCACAGGGCTCAGGGTCTGGTCTTGGAAATAGAGCAACAGAGCACACTTAATTTGAATACAGTGTGATGAAAAAGCCGCCTCTATAGTCAAAGTCTGTACTTGACGATGCCTGGGATAGGGGTTAATGGGGTAATCTGAGAAGGCTTCATGGTGGAGGTGATATTTGAGTGGACTCTTGAAGGATGAGTAGGCGTTTGGGGAGGGGGAAGATTCCAGTAAACCCCCCCCCACAGGACAGGTGGATGGTCTCAAGCAAGGGAATGTCATGCCTGAATAAAGATCACGGAAAACAGACTGGAGGTGGTTAAATGGGAGGCTGGGGGCTCCACTGGGGGCCTGGAGCAGTCTAAGGGGAAGCAGGAAGGAGATGCAAGTGGAGGGGGGAGTCCTTGGGACTAAGCATGTGTCAAATGGGACAGTACTAGCATTTCTTCATAGGGTTGTTGTCGGAGTGAAAATGCACATGGCAACAAAAGCATTGGTGAACGTATATGCAGGTGCTGTTCCAAGCAGTTCACGTGTATTAACTCAGGGAAACTTCACCAGAGCTCTGTGAGATTGACAGGGTTATTTCCATTTTACAGACAGAAAAACTGAGATCAAGACATGAAATGACTTGCCCCGGGTCAGCCATGGCAAAGCCAGGAACTGAGCCCGTGGAGACGGATAACGTATGTGGAACATTGGGCACTCTGCCCCAGGGCTCGTGTCAGAGGCAACGAGAAAGAAGGCGGGCAGGGAATCGCCACCTTAGCCAGGATGCCAAGGTGGGTGGGTGGCGGGCTTGGGGAAGATGCAAGTTCAGGGAAGTCAGGTATGGAGGAAGCAGTTGGTGATCAGGGCCCAGACCCTGGGCGATGCCCACCCTGGGCCAGGCCTCCACGAGGAGGAAGATGTGGGGGAGCTGCTCACCTTCTCTCCAGCGTGGATCTTGAAGGACACACCCTGAACGGCCAGCGGGAGCTCAGGTCCATAGCTCAGCCCAAAGTCCCGGAACTCGATCTGCCCGCCTTGAGGCCAGGGGGACCGGTCTGCGCAGGAGGGTAGCTTCCAGGGGGCCTGGGACAGGACGGGGCACGGGGTCAGAGGAGCCTCCCTCTAAGGGGGTCTCACAGAATGGCCCACCTCTTCGAGCTTCAGTTTCCTGTTCTGTAAAATGGGCGTATTTACTGCTACTTTACAGAGTGGTGGGCGGGGGGCATTGGAACATAGCAGAGCTAGAAATAAATGATATCTGAGATTATAAAAATAATGATGGTATTGGCTACTCTATCTTATTATTATTAGTCACTATTAATTGTCAAATAACATTCTCTCTTCCTCTAGAAGCGGTAGAATAGTATCCTCCTCTTCGGCTATGGGAGGAGGGCAAGGTTGTGCAGTTGGGGGTCATTAGCTGCCGTTTGCTCTTCCCGTGACCTTGAACAGGTCCTTCCTCCATCCCCTCGAGGTGAATGGGGCCATCAGAGCAGTGGACGTGTGCAGCGCGCCTGACGCTGCGTCCTTTCTCACGGGTCTGTTTGACCCTGGCGGTACACGGCACGGCCACCTTGCCCTGCCACTCTCCTGTCACCGCAGTCTTGCTGTGGTGTCTCCGTAATGTGGCTGTCATGCTGCTCTACTGCTGTTGCACTGCTCTTACTTACGGTCCCTTCTCAGAAGAATGACCTGCTTTGCCCAAGTGAAGAAGCAAAGCAGCCAGGCTTTCTCCGGCTCCAGACCCCACACTCTTGACCGTGACTGCTGCCCTGGCCGGAGCTCCAGGCCACAGTGGCAGCGGCTCTGGAGCCGGCCGCAGATGTAGACCTGGGTCCACGCCCCCGTCCCCAACTTCCACCCGTCACCTCCTTGGGTGTCCGGCCATAGTCCTTCATCCGCTCTACCGACACGATGCTGCTCTCCAGGTCTGTCCAGCTGCGCACGGCCCACTGCAGTGTCTGGGTCACCTGGTGGGGGAGACACTTCGGGCTTGTATCAGCCCCCCTGGGGCAGGACCTGGGGCAGACAAGGGGGTGGGATTGGACTGCCGCCAGCAGGACCTTCCTTCAGTAGGACTGGAGGATGCAGAGTAGAAAGGAGCTTGTCCAACCCATCTTGGTACAGGGGGGAAGATAGGACCAGAGAGGGTGTAAGGCCCTCCCAAGGACACCCAGCAGGACCCAGGCCCACTGCCTTCCATTCTGAGAGTTTCTCTCCCCTGATTTCCCATCATTTTGCCTCAATGTAAAATGAAGATAATAATAGTATCCCTGATGGGGTTGTGGGCAGAATTAAATGACTTAATACTTATGAAGCTGTTACATCAATTCATAAAGAATCCTACTTACATATATATTTTTTCCTTTATAGATATCATGACCTGACATTACATATGAATAGTTAACCAAATTTTGCAATACACTGGAAATGGATTCTATATACCTTATCATAACTAGGCTTTACAATGTCTGAAGAGATTACTGCCCCATTTTTCAGATGAGCACACTGAGGTTCTACAAGGAAAGACTCTTCCCAAGGTCCAGGAAGGTCACCCCAGCTAAGCTTCTATTGTTTGAACTTGGGTCCTTGAAGTTCCTCACTGGTTGGTAGTTGGGACTTGGATCCTTGAAGGGCCTACCAGCAGGGGTCTGTCTTGGGTGCAGGGCTACCTGGAGGGCGGCGGAAACAGAGAAGCCCACGAGGCCGGCGCTAAGGTGGGCCTTGCTCAGCACAGCACACATGGCGGCCGCCAGCACCAGCATGTTCCCCACGAGCTCCAGGTTGGTAGCCAGCCACCTGCGAGGGGGGGCAGGTAAGAGCAGGGGTGGGGTGGGGCGGGGCTCATCTGCAGGACTTGTTTCTCTGGGCACAAGGACTGCTCATCGTACCAACTTGCATCCCTCAGGGGTCCCAGCAATGGTCTCCTCCACACCCCAGGCCCCACCCAAGCTCAGTGGGTGGGGCAAGTTGATGCTTTTTTATCTTATCTGAGCCCAGCTCAGAGCCTGGCACACAGCAGGTGCTCAAGTGAAGTTTTGCCGTGGTGCCGATTTTTTGTCCCTGGGCTATGCCTGGCCACATCCCTTGGGGTCCCCCTGCCTGGACTTGACCTCCATCTTCACGTGGCTGACATGTTATCTTCATGCATAGATCAGGTCAAACACCACCTCTCCCAAAAGCCTTCCTGGACTGCTCCTCCCTTTTTCTCTAACACGTCACTGATGACTTCCTTCATAACAGTTACCACCCTTTATAATGAGATGAATTTAATCAGCCCTTGACCACTGGCCTCCCTCAGGAGACTGTGAGCTCTACAAGGGTGGTGGCTTTGTCTTGTTCATGACTCTGTCCCCAGTACCTGGCACAGGGCCCAGCACATAGTAGGTGCTCAATGAATAAATTGAGTGGGTGAATAAATAGGCACCTCCTTATACTGCATTCCTACTCTACCATTCATTGATTCATTCAACAAACATACTGACCATCTCCTGTGTGCCATGCCTGCTGGAGGTGCTGGGGACACAGTGATCCAGTTTAAGAATCTGCCTTCAGGGAGTTCTGGGCTTTACTCCATGAACATCTAGTCTTCCTAACAACCCTGCAAAGTGGGGTATTGTCCCCATTTGACAGATGAGGACACTGAGGCTCAGAAGAGTTAGGTACTTGCCTAAGTCCACACATGTAGAAGTCTTTGAAGCCACATCACCCCGATGGACACCAGGAAGCATGAACCTCTCCCAACAGGTCATGGTGGTTTTCAACAAACCAACCAGCAAATGAATGCATAAGTAGCCTGCTAGATGCTGACCTTGGGAGAGTCCCTTTGTGCTTTCAACCTCAGTTTACCCATCCATGGAATGAGCAACATCTGGCTCCTGACAGTTGAGAGGATTAAATGAGATCTATCATAAGGATCACGGGAATCACTGGGCCTTGCACATAGTGGGTGCTTTCTCAAGGTGCTTAAGCTCTCTCCTCCTTGGGCTCGGACCCCGGGAAGAGGCAGGGCAGGTCACCCAGAATGCATATGCAAGGGGGACGCTGCCCACAGCCACAAGGCCCAATAGCCTCAGCTGGCCAGGGACCTGGGCCATAAAGGAGAAAGGAACTCACATTTACTGAGCACCTACTGTGTGCTTGGCCCTCTCCACACCAGACTGTCTGGATTCAGATCCTGACTCCACCACATACTCGCCGTGCACCCTGAGCAAGTTCCTACATCTCTCTGTGCCTAAGATTTGCCATCTATAACACAGTCTCTGCCTCACGAGTTATTAATAGGACTGAAGGAACGAATCTGTGTGGAGATCTCAGGCCTGTGCTGAGCATACCGTATGCACATTACAAGTGTTACCTGTGCGTGTGTATTTAATCCTCAGACCCACTGCGAGAGTGACATCCGCTTTGACACATGAGGCTCAGAGAGGTATGGAACTTGCCCAAGGTCACCTGGCTGGTAAGTTGCGGAGCTGGGATTTGAGCCCATGTGTGTCTGTGCTCAAAGCCTGCATGTTCTTGCTTAGTAACAAAAAGAGGCAGAGGGTGCTTATGTGGCTGCTCTATCGCCAAGGCGACAGAGGCTGGTCCGGTGACCTGGTGACAGAGGCTTCTTCCCTTGTGCTGACGTCTGTTCTTCCTGTCCACCCACTGGCGCGGACCCCCAGGCCAGACTCTGTCTGCTGGTGGTGGGAGTCAAGTACACCCATGCGGTGTAGCTTCAGCTTTATCCCTGAGTTGCTGTGTGACCTTGGGCAGGCCACTTGATCTCTCTGGCCACAGAGCATGACCCTGCATCTCTCTCTCTGGGAACATGTATGTATGGCAGGGTCTTCCCTGCCCCCAAACTTTTCCTACCTGTCAGCCACCAGCCGTGGGAAACTGACTCTCTGGGTTTCATCCACGTGCATGTCACTCTGAGCCACAAAGGGACGCTGGGCCTGGAAGGCTCTGACCACCGCAATGCCCTGGAACGTCTCGGCCACATGGGAACACACAGATGAGTGCCTGGCTGACTCGAGGCGTCTGAGCTGGCATAAGCTGGCCACGTACAGGCTCTGAAGTGGGACAGGTGGGGCGGGGAGAAGTCACGGACATGGAAGGCAGTTTGAGAAGCACAGGGAGCCCCAAGTACAGGATTTCAGACCAGGCTCTGTTACCAGCTTGCTGTGTGACCTTGGGCTAGTTGATTCCCCTCTCTGGGCTCTATTTTCCTATAGAATTAGACTTACGTGGTTCTTTTTAAGAAGGACCCAGAGGGGTGCCTGGTGGCTCAGTTGGTTAGGCATCTGACTTAGGCTCACATCATGATCTCGCAGTTCTTGAGTTCACGCCCCCCACTGAGCTCTGTGCTAACAGCTCAGGGCCTGGAGCCTCTTTCAGATTCTGTGTCTCCCTCTCTCTCTCTGCCTCTCCCCTGCTCAGACACTGTCTCTCTCTCCTTCAAAAGTAAATAAACATTATACAAAATTTAAAAAGAATGCAGGAAGCTCCAAAACCCTCCAGCGCCCCACCCTGGAACTATTAAATCAGAATCTCTGGTGGTGTCACCTTGGCCTTGGTATTTTTAAAAAGCCTGGGTCATTCTAATGTACAGCCAGGACCGAGAAACCACTTCTCCAGGGTGTGTGTCTCTTTCCCAGCTCTACGGCCAGTCACTGTGGGAACGAGACCGTCAAGGACAAGGAAGGCGGGTGGCCAAGCGGGATCCACTCACTCAGCTTGCGGTTACGGCCCGGTGCTGGGAACACAATGATCCACAAAGGATCTGTGGGCTTATGTGCTCCGAGGCAGCGAGCTGTGTGCAGGCAGGAAGGACATGCATCTGGGGAACGCCCGGCTGTGTGCCAGGCTCTTCATAAATAGCATTTAGTAACGCGAGGTGGGCACCGGTGTCCCTCAGTTTATGGGGAGAATCCCTGAGGCCCAGAGGGATAAGCAGCTGGTCCAGGTCTCTACAGCAAGCAAGGGGCAGAGCCTGGATTCAAACCCATTCAAACCCTCAAGCCGTCCCTCCCCAGGTCAAGAAGACATCGAGAAGAAAGCGGTGACCGTGGTTTTTGTCTGACTACCATGTTTTTTTCTATTCTATTTCTGATTACCTGGAGTGGGGGTGGGGTTCGAACGTGGGACCCGATCATGGAGGAGGTAGCCTGAGGCAGCCTAGCCAGTCGGAGCACGCTAACCCTTCAGTCGCTGTGATCAGCTCAGGGACCAACACAGGCCCCAAAGCAGGCCGGCCCGACGTTCCCCGGGACTGACCTATGCATGCGAAGCTGAAGTAAAGGTCACTTTGTGTTGGGGCTGCTGAGGTGGGGTGCTGTGAGAATAGGGCTGCCAGGCCCGTCAGACCTGCCCCCAGACAGAGAGTGTGTGCAAAACCTGGCCACCCAGAGCTAAAGCCAGCGGCTCTTAACCATGAGCATGCGTCAGAATTACCTGGAGGGCTGGCTAACACCCAGATTTCTGGGCTCCCTGTCCACCGTGCCTGAGAGTCGGTAGGTCTTGGGAGGGGCCTGAGAACATGCATTTCTAACTAGCTCCCAGGCAGTCCTGCCACCGCTAGCCTGGGACCGCACTTTGAGACCCGCCGAGTGAAGGTACGGAGAGAGTGGCCGCGTCCTGGGGACAACTGACTCATTGCACTTGAGGAAGGAACATAAGCCATTAATTTCCGTCCTTTTGTTTAAGCTAACTTAAGTGGGTCTCCAGCTCTGGCAACTGAAAGAACCGAGCCAAGCCTGACACGACACTTTGAGACCTCGTAATGGCTTCCTGGCTTCCAGATAATGGGAGAACGGGAAGCTGATTGCAGCAGCAGCCACAGCAGGACAAAATGTTAGGGACTGAGAACTTAGACACGGGCATTTGGGGGACAGCGGTGAATACAGGCATTAGAAATACTCTGTGGCTCTTGGTCTCTGGGAATTCTTCTAGGGGTTCACCTAGTGTGCAGAACCCCTTGGGCTGAATGCTGCCCAGAGACGGGAGCCTGGCTGCAGGGACCCAGGCTGGCCCCAGGGGCCTCCCCAACCTCTCCCTACCTGAAACCCAGCATAGAGGACCAGCAGTGGCAGGATGGCGACAACAGCCAGCGGGGTGGCCACCGTCACCACCAGGACGACCTCCAGGAGTCCAAAGACATAAACCAGCAAGGACCGGAGTTTGTCTGGGGTGTCCACATCCACTGTGTCCGTCTCCTTAGAGAAGCGATTCAGCAAGTTCCCGATGGGTGTCCGCTCAAAAAAGCCAATGGGACACCGAGCCACATCCCACAGGAGCCTCCGGAAAAGCAGGCTGGATGCCCGGATTCCTGCCAGGAGCACCATGGCCATGGAGGCAAACAGCCCAACGGCTGGGGAGAGAGCAGGTGTCAGAGCATGAGTGCGGAATCCCTTGCCTGTCGCAGGTGTCCCTTGACGGAATCTCCCTGCAGCGGGTTGGACAGTGTGCCGCCCCACCCTGCAAACTCATGTCCATCAGGAATCTCCGAATGTGACCTTATTTGGAAATACAGTCTTTGCAGCCATTTTCAGTGAAAGATCTTGAGATGGTAACACCCTGTATTTAGGGCGGGTTCTAAATCTAATGGCTAGAGTGCTTAGGAGAAGAGAAGACATCCAGCGACACAGAGACGAAGGTGATGTGAAGACAGGGGCACGGAAGGGGGGGATGTGCGAGCCAAGGATTGGAGACCCCCAAGAGAAGCTAGGAGAGGGACAAGGGACTGTTCCTCCCTCAGAGCCTCCAGGAGGGACCAATCCTGCCGATGGCTTGTCTTTGGGCTTCTGGCTTCAGGCCGCCGAGAGATTTAGTTGCTGTTGTTCTAAGTTACCAAGTTTGTGGTCATGTCTGTCAGCCCTAGGAAAGTGACATAGCCCCTTCCTCCCAATGCCCATGTGCTTGGATGGGGCTGCCTTCGCTCTCTCTTTCTGGGGTGGGGCAAGTTTCATCCCTGGTCCATCCAAACCATGGCTGTTGGTCTGTCCTCCACCCAAATCCTCAGCTGCCCCAACATCTGGGGTCCAAGGTTCTGCATTTGCTGAGGGGTCCGGCACAGACTGAAGATCCCAGAGAGGAGGGATGCGCCCTGTCCCCCACTCCCCCCAGCCTTATCTAAGGATGCAGGTCTGCGCTTGGGCCCAGATGTGTGCACAGATGTCCAGGAAGGACAGGGTAAGCCAGGGATGGGCAGGCCGGGGAGTCCTGAGCACCTCGGATGGGGCTGGGAGGGTGGAGGGTGAGGAAGGCCAGTGAGGGTACCTTGGAGGCAGCCCAGGAGCCCGAAGATCCAGCTCCGCAGAGCCGCCTGGGTCTGTCGCCCGTCCACCGTGGGGTCGTCTGCCCACAGGCTCAGCCAGTAGCCGCGGCAGAAGGAGGCCACTTGCTGGCAGAGGCAGAGGAAGAGTGCGTAGAGGCACAGCGGGGTGCCTACGGCCCGTAGGTAGGTCAGGTGCATGCTGGCCTTCACCTGTAGCACAGGTAGGGGAGGTGGGGGCAGAGAGAGACCCCGGGAGGCAAGGAAGGGAGGGAAGGCCAGGTGAGGCTCTCAACAGGACGGATGGAAGCACGATGCAGACCTTGCCTGTGCTCTTTCGGGCCCTGCCACCTGGAGCACCTGCTCTCCCACAGGCCCCACCTGGCCTCAAGACCCCCCTTCTCTGCAGAACCCTCAGAGGGCCAGCGGGACCCTTGAAGTGGTGGCACTTTCTGGCTTTGGAGTGATTTATTGAACACATACTATAGGACACACACGTCTTTACCCCCATCCTGACTCCCACCTGACAGGTAAGGGGACGAAGGCACAAAGAGGTTAAGACACCTACTTAAGGTTCAGCTCCCACAAATCTGAAGTTCTTCACCTGGCTGCAGCCAGAGTGAACTTCTGGAAACATCATCCTGACCCAGTCTGGCTGTTGCTGACCTGCTCACGGCTTTCTCTTGCACTCGGAAAAAATTCTAACCCTCTTGTCTGTCTCTCTGACCTTATCTCCTGCTCAGCATCTGCTGGTCTTGTGGGATCCCTTTCTTTTCTCTGGTGCCCCAAACTCCTTCCCACCTCAGGGCCTTTGTACCTGCTATTCCCTCTGCCTGCAATGTGCTCCCCCCCTCCTCTGTCAGCTGCTGGTCCCTTGCTTTAGGGCTCAGCTCAAGCGTCACCCATGAGAGCATCTTAATCCAAGCAGGCTCCTGACCCTCAGCTGGTTGGTCCCATCTCATTTCCCCTCTTTATTTTTTTAATCATTATCTGATATTTCCTTGCTCATTAGCCTAATTATTTGCTAACTGTCTCCGCCGACTAGTGTGTGACATCCCCCAAAGTAGAGACACTGCGCACGTGTAGTGGGGGTTCTGTAAATGTTTTCTGGGTGGATGGCTGGGTGGGATGCTGGGCGGTTGGGTGGGTGGGTGAATGAAAGGGTAGATGGGTGGATGGATAAATAGATGAGTGAGTCTGTAGATGAGCAGGTGTACAGATGAGTGGATGGATGGAGTCTGGAAGGGTGGTGGCTGAGTGGGTGGATAGACAGATAGATGGATAAGTGGGTAGATAGATGGATAGATGGAAGATGCATCAATGGATGGGCAGGTGGATGGATGAATGGATAGTAGGCGGTGGCTGAATGGCTGGATGAGTGAGTGGGTGAGAGGTTGGGTGAGATGAGTAGATGGTTGGCTGGGGTGGGTGGTAATATGTAGAAAAGTAGGCAGACAGAGGAATAAACAAGGAGGTAGGTGAGTGGATGTGTGGACCAAGCATCATAGAAGAAAAGAAATAGCACAAACTTTAGATTCTGACTGACCTAGATTTAGTCCCAGGTTGGTCCCTTGCCAGCTATGAGAACACAAACTCTTTAAGATCTCAGTTTCTCCATCTCTAAAATGGGCTTATCACCATCTAATTTTAGGGTGGTTGTAAGCATTAAGAAATGTGAAGTGTCCAGAGTCCAACCCGGCACACAGTAGGTGTTCAGTAAAGTGAGTCTCCCCTCGCCTCCCTGCCCAGCACTATGTGTGATGGGAGGTGGTGAGCCCCGGGGGGTGGGCAGCTGTGGGAGTGGACGCGGAGGAGAGGGAGCAGCTGGGGGTTACCCTGCCATACTGGACGTCGTCCTCTCCTGTCGGCCAGCCTGCCCATGAGGGATCATCCAGGGGAGCCCCCGGCTGGGCCTTTGAAGTGACGCTGTCCTTCTCAGAGACCAACGTCACGGACCTGTCATTGAGAGGAAGTGAGGACGAATGAATCAGGGTCTCTGTCTGTGGGCTGTGTGAGCACCCAACCCCCAGGGCTACTGGTAGCCAGTGACCATGATGTGCACTCTCCACTCGCTCCTTCATCAGCTCACCCACACAACCCGCAGAGCCCCTCCCACCCTCCCCCGACGCTGCCCGGCTTAATGCCACCCCTTACCCCAGGGGCGAGCAAGCCTGTTCTCCCGGGGCCGTTTCACTGAGTGAACGTATTTGCCCCAGTTTGGAATGTGGTTTTCAGAGTTTTCGTTTTGGCCTAAGCATTGCTACAATCATTTTACCCCTACTGTTTATAGTCAGATCTGTTAGTCCAGCTTGGGAGAGTGTCGGTTTTGTGCAGTTCAAATGTTGAGGACTTCCCGGAGGTTCCTTCTGTCTGTGGGTGAGTGGGCTGCCTTAACCTTACATGTGAATTGCCATCTGGTTCCTGTCTGTGCCTCAGTTTCTTCAGCTGTAAAAACGCGTTAGTCTATGTCTGTCTAGTTACCAATCATCCACCCATCCATCATTTATCAATCTGCCATGTATCTATATATCCATTTTTTTCTTCCTTCCTTCCTTCCTCTCTTTTTCCTTCCTTCCTGCCTTTCTTGCCTGCCTGCCTGCATCATCTCTCTGACCTCAGGATTACTGGGCACAGTGAGGACAAGTGGGCGAGCTGGCGTGGGGAGGAGCTGTGCTCAGCCCCTACTTTCCCCAGGGACCAAGGCCCCCCAGTGGTCCCCTGACAAGTGTCACTTAAGCTCACACCTATGTCCACTGCCCAGTGGCCTGCTGTTCTGTTTTACAAAGTCACTGTCCATAAAAAGGGAGAGTGGCAGGTGCCTGGGTTCCGGGGCTACAGATAGCCTCACGGTGAGTCCAGCTGTGGCCTGTCTAGAAGGGGCCGGAGACAAGGGGGCAGCAGGCCTCCCTGTGAACCCCACCTGTGTGCTCTGGCCTACACCGAGTTGTCCCACGCGTGTAGACTCAAGCCCTTTGTGTGTTTAGCCTGTCAAAGCACGATGAATGGCAGGCCCGGGCCCATCACTAACAATATGGCGAGGAACCTTCTCTCGAGCCGGCCCTAACCCCCTCTGGCAATAACAGCCTGACGAACTTTAGGGCATTCATCCTATTTGAGAGCAAGTTGGTCATTCTATGAACTGGCCATGTGAGGACTTAATCATTTTGGCCAAATGACGATCACACAGCTTTCGGCGAGTTGGCATGCCCCTGAGCCCCAGGGCGGGCCCCCAGCAGCCGTGGGTCCAGAAGGGTTTGGGCCGCCCTGATGTGCCTGTGCGGTGGCCGCTGACCCAGCAGTGCACCCTCCCCGCACTCAGCACCGCAGTGGACTCACCTCTCCAGTCCACTCACAGGCCTCCCGCTACCGGCAGGGCCTCTGGGGCCCTGGGCATCAGTCGTGAGTTCTGTTTCTGCAAGGTCAAAGGAGTCCAGTCACGTGATGGGGGCCACCACTGGGGGTCTGGTCGCTGGCATTGACACCCTCCGGCTGCATGGCCTTGTCTGAGCATCTGTCTCCCATGATCTGGCTCCTGCAGCCTCTCTCAATCCCCCCCGGGTTCTTCCGGGATCGTATCACTCATTCATGCATCCATTCACTCAGCAAATATAATCACACACCTGCTACGGACGTGGGGCTGGAAAACAGTAGCAAACACGGCACACGACAGACCTGTCCGGACCCCCAGCCCCGTTAGCCTTGCATGAGCAGTTCCCTGTGCCTGGAATGTTCTTTTCTAGGTCGATCACCCAACCTCAGGGGTCAGCTTCCCCAGGAAGGACCCCACCTCTGACCGTCCTCCAGGTCGGGCAGGCCCCATGGTCAAGCTCCGGGATGGAGACACTGTGAGTTGACGCTTAGGACTTTTACCAGGGTGAGCCAGCGTTCGACAGAGGTTTTTCAGAAGAGGCAGAGCCTGGGGCTGGGGGCACCTGGCGGGGAGTCCTTGCTTGTTCACGGTGGCAGGGGTGGGGAGAGTGGGGAAGCAGCCTACAGCCGACTAATGAAAGAGCACATGCTCTGGAGTCAGCTTGCTTGGGTTCAAATCCCAGCACTGCCACCCAGAAGCCATGTAAACTTGGGCTAGTTCCTTCACTTCTGGGCCTCAGTCTTCTCAGCTGTTAAATGGACAAAATTACAGCACTGACCGTGTAGAGGCACCACGATGATTAAATGAGCTAAGGGTGGGAGCGCCTTATCTCCCACAGGGTGACGTCACCTCTAACCCTTACCATTTTCCCAGCAGGCACGGTGGTTTCTGGTTCTTAGAAGCCTAGCTAGTGTGTCGGGGGCCTTCTGGCCTCTAGCCACCCAACAACCATTTGCTCAGCCTCTGCAGCAGTCAGGAGCACAGACTTTAGGTTCGAATCCCCCCAAGTTCCAATCTTGTGACCTCAAAGAAAGTGTTTGCCTTTGCCCCGGTTTGCTCGTTAATAAAATGGCACAGGGCTCACAGGGCTGTCGTGCAGATCCAAGGAACTGATGGACACAGAGGCACTTAGCACAGTCCTTGAAGGTGTCACTGGCTCTGCCTGGTGGTGGGGGCGGTGGGGAGGGTGGTCTCTTCAGAGAGCTGTCCACCTCCAGGCCTGGGCCCCCAGGAAGGGTGTGGCCCGAGCCTTCTCCTCAAGAGGGGACGGGCTGCAGCAAAGCCCAGCTGTACCTCCATCTCCTCTATCTTCTGGCCTTCTGACTGCGTCCAGAAGGCCCACCAGGGCCCCCTTCCTGTGTAGAAGCTCCTGGAAGGAGCCCATTTCTGTAATGGCTCCGTCTTCCAGCACCACGATCCAGTCAGCCTGGGGCAGGACATGGAGTGCGTGGGTCACGAGAATCCGAGTCTGGGCAAAGAGGGGGCAGAAATTATGCCGGTGTGCTTGGCCAGTCCCAGAAGAGAAATAGAGGGGCTCCTGTACCCTGTGTCCTGAAACAAGAAGGCACAGGGCTCCCCTGAACCTGGCCAGTGACCTGGAGATGGAGTTTAACTGCAGACCCATGAGTGAGAAGGAACTGCTGTTGCAAGCCAGCAGACTGGGGGTGTTTGTTAGGCAGCACTGTTGGAGCAAAAGCTGACCATCATAAGGAGGAAAACTGGACGTGAGGAGAGTGGCTGGGTTAGGACTCTCCTGCCTTTGCCCTGTGAAC
>NC_043707.1:12148039-12170310 GCF_006229205.1 Suricata suricatta
TAGGTTCCACATGGCTACATCCAGTGTCCCAGGCTCCATGGATACTGCAATGAACAAAACCCAGTCCCTGCTTTCATAGATCTTACACTGTAATGAGGGTGGGGTGGGAGACATGTAATCAATAAACAAACAATCACACATATCGCCTATCAGATGTTGTGTGTTCTGAAGAATTAGCAGAATTAGCATGTATGTTGTACCAGCATGAATGAGGTTGTGCTGGGTATGGCGGTCAGGTAAAGCCTCTCCACTAACAGGACATTTGTGTTGAGATCCAACAGAAGTGAGGGATGGGCCACATGGATCCCTGGCAACAAGAATAGCATGTGCAAAGGCCCTGAGGTAGGAGCATGCTTCAGGTGTTTAATGACCATCATGGAAGTCCATGTGGCTGGAGTGAAACAGGAAACGGGGAGCATGATAGGAGATGAGGTTGGAGAGATAAGTGGGGCCAAACCTTGAGACTTGTTGCTGACTCTCAGGACTTTGGCTTTGACTCTGAGAGAGATGGGAAGACCTTGGAATATTCCAAGTAGAGAAAGCACGTGGTCTGACTTAGGCCTGAACAGAATCCCTTTAGCCACTGCACTGGGCTTAGCCTTTCGAGCGTGAGGACTGAAGCAAGCAGGGTGGCCATGTCAGGCAGAACTGATGGTGGATGATGCCAGAACACTCTGGGTCTCTCTGAAGGTGGACACACAGGGTTTGCTGACGGACTAGACGTAAGGGTGCATGAAAAAGAGGAGAAGCACGATGACACCAAGGTTTGGGACCTGAGCTCTGGAGGGATGGGTGCAGCGCCCATCACCGGTTGGGTGTGGGGAACTTTGGGGAGACACATGTTTGGTTTAGGTTGGGGCAGCAGCACTAGGGGGGAGGGCAGCAGACACCCCCTCCCTCGGCCTCCAGGATGCCCTTCCTCCTCCCTGGACACTTCTCAGCCGCTCTTTATGGCTCAGGCCACGCAGGGGCTCCGCCAGACCCCCTCCTGGGCCCTTTCCTCTTCTCTCCAGGAAACCCACTCATTTCCTTAACGGAAGCTCCTAGTTTTTCACTCTCAACGGCTTAATCCAGAGGCCGGCAACCTTCTTCTGTAAGGGGCCAGACAGTAGCTATTTTAACCCCGGTCTCTGCTCCTGTCATGCAAAAGCAGCCACGGACTGCCACTAAATGCACGGGCGTCACTGGATTCCCCTAAGACTTCATTTACAAAGACACAGGATGGACTGAACTTGATGTCTGGGCCATAGTTTGCTGACTCCTGCCCCAGCTCCCAACATCCTGTCTGTTGGACATCCCTGCCCCAGACCCTTTGGTGAAGCCCAGAAAAGAGAAGCTCTTTGACCAATGTCACCCAGAAAATCAGGGCAGGGCAGGCCAGGAGCCCAGGTCTCCTCACTCCTAGTCGCTGAGAGTCCTTTGCCACCAAATCCTGCCACATCTCTCTGCCTTTGTCTCTATTTTCAATCATTCACTCGTTAACTATTTACTGATCACTTACTACCCTGAGCTATACTTGCTTTGTCGGTCCCATTTTCCTGCTCCCTTGTCTCCTCTTTGTCCCTCCCACCACATGACCCACACGCCAGGGAGGCAAATGTCCGAGAGCGTCAATGCCTTCCTCCCACAGGAAGGCCCCAAGACCCTCACCTGCTCCCCGATTTTGGTGTGGATCCCTGCAGGGAAGCTGCACACGTCTGGCCGCAGGGCACACGCCTGCAGGACCGTCTCCAGCCACACAGGGTCCAGCTCCTGCCTGAAGCACACATTCTCTACCACGGATGTGTTCTGGACCCAGGCCTCCTGGGGCACGTAAGCCACGGAACCCTAAAATACAACTCGCTTCAGCCATTCAAAGGCTGATAGGGACGGAGGTAGGAGTGGTTTTGGACAAACAGCAGGAGTGGGTAGGAGGGGGTAGGAGGGGGCAGGAGGGGGCAGGGGGGAGGGGGACAAGGTGGCAGATGGACAGGGGACAGCCTCACCTTGATGGTCACCGATCCCTCCACCTTTGACAGCTCCCCAAGGAGGGCGGAGAGCAGAGAGGACTTCCCTGCCCCCACGGCACCAACCACGGCCAGCAGACAACCCTGGGGCACAGTGAGGTTTATCCTGGTAACACGGGGGGCGGGGGCAGGGGAGAGATCTGTCCATGGGTGGGGCCCAACTGGTGACCCAGACAGGGCCAGCCTCTCCTGTTGGCGACTCATCCCGAGGTCACTGTGGGTAAGTGTGGACTGGTCCTTCCCTCTCACAATCCCCATCTGGCCCTCCTGCCCCACACATGTGCACATGCACACACACGTGCAGTCACACAAGCACACACGTGGAGTGCACACATGCATTATACCACACATGCACGCACACTCCCACAGGCATACAGACACACGCATACACACCACACACACGTGCAAACCCAGGGACACACATGCACATGTGTACACACACACAATGTATGCACAAATGCACACACGCTCACACGTGTCGACAGACCTGTGCACGCAAGCTCACACCTTATGTGTGCACACACCTGCACGCACATCCGTGCCCCTGCAGACATGCATGTACACACACACACACACACACACACACACACACACACACACACTCTCTCTCTCTCTCAGTTTATTGTGGCCAGAGAGCTTAGCAAGCTGTGCCCCTTGTCCAGGGCATTGCAATAGGCTCCTCACCACTCTCCCTGCTTCTGCCCTTGCCCTCCACCCCTGCCTGTGTGCTGTAGCCCCTCCTCCACCCCGTGTCCTGAGGGACCCATTCAACCCGAGTGGGACAAGGACGCCTCCTCGCGGAAGCCTCTGGTGGTTCCCATTTCACTCAGAAGGGAAGGTTAAGGGTCCTGACAATTCATGAAGTACGTCCAGCCTCCTACTGCTGTCCCTTGCGGCTCTGCCTCAGCCATGCTGACCTCCTGTTTCTCAGACAGTAGGCTGGTGGTTTTCAAGTAGGAGGGACTGTGCCCCTCCCCAAGTGTCATTGTCACAGCCAGTGGGGACCGCTGCTAGAAGCTAGGGGGCAGATACGGGGTCCTGGTAAACACCCTGCAGTGCATGGTGCAGCCCCTCAGATGAAGAATTCTCCAGTCCTCAGTGTCAATAGTGCTGAGGTGGAGAAACCTCGGTCTAGGCACACTCCTGCCTCAGGACATTTGCAGTTGCTGTCCCTACCACTTCGCAAGCTCTTCTTGCAAGGCTCATTCCTTCCCTTTATGAGGGCCTCACTACACAGGCCCCTCCTTCGACATCACACCCTGACCCTGATTTCTCATTCGTGTGCCCCCAGCGCGTCTGCCCCAAGAAAGCAGGGCCCTCGTGTTTCCTGCAGTCTGTCCCTACAGCAAAGCCGGCACACAGCAAGAGCTGAATAAATACTAGGAAGGAAGGGAGTGACGACCAACATAAACACTGCCCAGGATAGTTTCTTTCCCTTCTTAGAGAGTTTTGGGGCCGGCTGGGGTTCTCTGCTGCAGAGATCCCAACCAAACTGGGTGCTGCAGGAGGCAATGACCTGGGAAGCACACAGGAGGGAGAGAAGCAGACAGGCTGCGGGGCTGGGCCTGCCTCGGTGTCATCCTGGCCGGGGTGGGGAGCAGGGACGCGGCTCCTCCTGGACCAGGGAGGCCGATACACTGTTTCCACGGTTCCTCCGGCCACAGGAGTCTTGCTCTCCGCAAGCTCCGCTGGGGCAGCGCCCACCCATCACCCACCCACCTCCCTGACCCGCCTCCGGTCTAGCCCGCCCTCCAGCCCCCCTCGGGAGGCCAGCGCCCGCTCAGCCTAGCCTCTTGCACCCTCCTCCGGTCCACAGGAAGGGGGCCAGCAGGGAAGGGGGCCAGCGGGGAAGCCGGGCTGTACCTGTGCAGGCAGGCGGTGCCCCCTCGGGACCACACAAAGGTGCCATCGTGCACGCTGATGCAGGCGTCCCCGGCAGCTGGAGGGGGACCCAGACCACCCGTGCGGGGGAGTCGCGTCACACAGCAGTGCCCAACTTTGTTTCCCAGCCAGACCAACATACCACCGGGTCAATCCCCCTGGACCTCCCGGACAGGGGCAAGGCCCCGGGCCACTAGGACCCTGCACCCCCTGCATGGGGAGAGGCTCTGGGCCGCTAGGACCCCCACACTTCACATGGGGGCGAGGCCCCGAGCCGCTAGGATCCCCGCACCAGACCGCTAGGACCCCTGCATCCCACCCCCCGCAAGGGGGTGAGGCCCTGGGCCGCTAGTACCCCTTGCACTGCCCCCATGCGGGAGGTGCAGGGGCCCCGGCCGCTAGGACCCCACCCCCACCCCCACCCCCAGGGTGAGGACCCGGCCTCCCAGGACCCACCACAGGAGGCCCCGGGCTGCTAGGACCCCCCAGCACAACGGTGAGGCCCCGCCCCACCAGGATCCCTACCCCCACCCCCTGCATGCGGGCGAGGCCCCGGGCTGCTAGAATGTTCGCTGCTGTAATGCAGAGTGACGCACCGTCACTGGGCATGGTTGGCCACTGAGTGACCAGCAGAGAGTGTCACCGTGCCCGTTTCCATGTTACAGGGCTGATGGCCTCATCTGCACGTGCCATCCTGTCACCAGCAGCCCCAGCTGGGACCCTGGCATTTGGTCATTGGGCTGCAGGCACCAGTCCTCTCTTACCCTCCCCTCCCCCTCACGCTGAGCTCCCTACTCACAGCATCTGGAGGAACTTGAGTCCACAGCCCCAGGGACAACTTCTTCCAGACAGAGGAAGGCGGCCAGACGGTCCAAGGACACGCGGGCCTGGAGAAACCAAAGCCCCAGGTCACTGGTGCCCGAAGAGCAAAACAACAAACTCAGGCTTCGGGTACCTGGCACCTTGGGGTGTGGAAAACCTTCGGGTGGACCAAGCCTGACGCATTTGCAAAGCTCCAGCACGAGGTTTTCCTGGTCCCGGGAACTGCACACGGAGGTGGTGATGATGATGATGGTGGGGACCTCCCGGCTCCTCACCCCTAATTAGCGTAACAGGGACATTCTGCAGATCAGACTCTGGAAGAAGGGGGTGGCTTTTCCAAGGGGGTCATCAGACCATTATTAGAAACGGCTCCAGGGAACCCTCTCTGCTCTCAGCCCTAAACCATCTCTGGGAACTAAAGGGGCAGCCATTTAAATAGGGACACCTCAGGGCGCCTGGGTGGCTCAGTCGGCTAAGAGTCCAACTTTGGCTCAGGTCATGATCTTGTGGCTCCTGAGTTCAAGCCCCGCATCAGGCTCTGTGTCGACAGTACAAAGCCCGCTTGGGATACTCTGTCTCCCTCACTCTCTACCTGTCTCCAGCTCGCACTTCCTCTCCATCTCAAAAATAAAATCATTGAAAAACTTTACATAGAGATGCTTCGGCGAGGCACCTTGCTGTCATTTCCACCACGTCAAGGCGGCACGGTCGGAGCAGAAGGGAAGAGACCAGACATGAAAATGTCTGGAGAACAGTCCTTGGATGCCTGCCCCTCCCTGCCTCTCCCCTCCCTGCCCTGTCGGTCCTCCCCTCTGAGGGCAGTATGGGGATGCAGAGTCAGGGCGCTGCCTGCTTCCTTCGCCCCTGCAGGGCTCCACCCAGACGGCCTCCCCGCCCCTCCCCACCCCTCCCCGGCCGCCTCACCCGCACCACAGAGTCGATGGAGAAGGGCAGGAAGCCCTGAGCCTTGTTGAGGATATTGAGAATCATGAGGGTCACAAAAGCTTTCTCAGCGTCCATGGCATTGTCCTCGGCCACCAGCGTATGGACCGCAAACACCACCAGCGCGACCTGGGGACACACAGGTGGTGACGATGAGCCGAGGGTGCGGCCCGAGACCCTGAGCAGGTGTGGCATCTCCGGGGGCCTGTGTGGCCAAGCCGGCCATCTTGGAATGTTCCAGTCCAGCTCACCCTAAGTTCTGCTGCCCGCCCCCCGGCCTCCCTTCTGGCTCACAAAGCTGTTTCTCTGAAAGATACAGCCGTATTTGTGAGAGGAGTTGTGTGTGCACCCTGTACTAGCAGACACGCTTGGTCCCAGGCATCTGGGGACACTGCAACACCCAATCTGGGTGGCATTTGGGGGATTCTAGGCAGGGTGGGACTTGTGGTTCTAGAAATTCTTGGAGAGGACCCTGAAGTTGCACGTATCAGCAGCACCCGAGAGCCTTGGGGGTTGGTGGCATCTTGTGGTTCTAGGTGTCACTTGGGGGAAGTTAGGCTCTAGGGGTCACTCGGTGTGCTGACCCCTCTATGTGCTGGCCACTCTGTGACAGTCATTCGGTGTGATGGTGACTCAGTGACCCTCTCTGGGGACCTCTCATGGTTGTGAGTGAGGCTACTCGTGGTTCTCAGGGTCGACTATGTCGGTGGCTCCAGACGGTCCCCAGGGGCGGTCTCGTCCCCCTGGAACAAGGAGTAAGGCCCACCTGCACCAGCGCTGAGTATCTAAGGAGGAGCATGAGGTATGTGTTCACGCAGGATTGTGTGCCGCCCCGCACGACTGAGGTCACGGCCGGCCGTGCGGGAGGCTGATCTGGCAGCAGTGCATGAAGTAACCGGAGAACGGGACAAGCACCGTGCCCAGGGGGGCGGGAGCTACAGCCAGCATCGGTGTGTGGGGGGGGGTCCTCCCCCTGAGGACCCTGCACCTGTTGCCTCCTCCCCACCCCAGGAACAGCCACAGTTCCAGATGCTGGAACCTTCTACAGGAGGTAGACCTTGTTGGCCACTCCCACCCTCAGGACTCCCTGACTCAGCACAAAGCACGGAGCCCTGGCTGGGAAGGATCCAGGAAAGGTATGTGTGGATGGACAGCGTGGTCTGCGAAGAAAGGCTCCAGGATCCGGGGTGTTCGTGGGGGGCTCCGTCTACCTCATCCCCTCCCCAGGATTCCCTCCCTCCGTCTATGCCCTGCAGAGAGATCAGAGGGGCCTCACCAGAAACGTGGACGCTTGGAAGGACACCAGAGACACAGAGAAGAGGAGGCTGGAGGCCCTCAGGGCACTCAGCTCCCGGCCCCGGATGTGCAGCACTCTTTCTAGAAAGGCCTCCTCCCAGCCGTGCGACTTGACCATCTTCATGTTCCTGATGAGGCAGCTGGTGAGCCGGGCCCGAGAGTCTTTGTGCCTCATGTGCTCCTCCTGGTCCCGGAGGGAAGAAGAGGGCAGAGGTCAGGGAAAGGTCTAGAATCCTCCATCCCCCAAACTGCCACACCCCACGTTCAGCAAAGGCGGTTGATTCCACAGCAGGTCCCAGACTGTCTGCCTCTCAGTATCGCTGTCCCCACAATCCTGGCCCAAGCCACTGTTATCTTGCACCTGGGCCACCGCAGATGCCTTCTCCCTCCTGTCCCCGAGCTTCTGTCCTCGCTGTGCGTGACAGATGATGCACCATCCCAGAGGGACAGAGGGAATCTCCCAAACACCAGAGAGGAGGTGGGAGAGGCGGAGCCCTGGACCAGCCTGGGTGTGGTGCCCTGGGGAAGGCTTCCTGGAGGCCAGAGTGACCGTGAGCTATGATGAGGAGGTGCTGAGCGCGCAAATGTGTGGTGACACAGACAAGGAGGATGGAGGGGACAGCAACACGACCCAGAGACAGGCAGCGTGGTCGGAGGGGGTGGTGCTATGGGGGGGAGGCGGGCTGGACCCTGTGGGGACTTGGGGGTCAGGCAGAGGAGTCCGGGGGCCACCGTGTTCCACCGAGGAGGGGCACTATCACAGGGCAGGTGTGGATAATGTCCTAGGGGAGGGCCCACAGGAGGCTGGAGACACAGTCTACGTGGGACCTATGTTCCTCCCTCCCTCCCTGCTCCCGAGAGTCAAGCACTGTTCTAGAAGCTGAGACTGCATCAGTGCAAGGTCCCTGCTGTTGGGAAGCTGTGTCTAATGAGAGGGAGTGAGCCAGGTGCCTCTGGCGAGCAGCACGGAAGCAAACGAGCAGGCCAAGTTGATGAGCAGGTGCACATGTAGGAGAGGGGCGTGCGACTGTAAGCAGGAGTCTGTGTGGGGGGAAGCAGGGATGCCTGGTGGTAAAGGTGCAGAGAGCACCATGGGAGCAAAGGCCCTGAGTGGAGCTTGAGGGGGGAGAGTGAGCCAGGGCAGAGAGGGGAGGGTGAGCCAGGGCAGAAGGCGAGGCCCGATCACAGCTGGCCTGGGGTTCACCCAGGGTCTCTGCTCTGACTCTCGAGGAAATGCTGGCTTCTGTGGTTCTGAGCAGAGAGGGGTGATGAGGGCAGGAGAGGGACCCAGCGAGGGGGATATGGGGTAACACCTGGGCGCATCTGCTGAGGGACGGTGTGTAAGAATGAGAGGAGTCCCAGGTGACCCCTGGTTGGCTTGTGGCCCAAATGCTGGAGCCGCCGTCCAGGGGCTCCTGAGTGACTGGGAAGGCTCACGCCACCAGACCGTCCCTCCCCTCCTCACCCCGCCGCACCTGCACCCACAACAGTCCCGTGACCTTCGGGCCCCTCTCCCCGCTTCCCGCCCAGTGTGTCTCTTCGCCCAAATGTCAGACCTGATGCTGCTTCCTCTTCTTGGTGATGAAGAAATTCAGAGGGAGGAGGCTCAGGAAGACAGCGACGGCAGTGAGGGCAGAGGGTCCCAAAAGCTGGAGGCAGAGAAGGTGGGAGGTCACAGGCTGCCTCCAGGAGACCCGCTGAAGACACTGAGGGGTGAGGGGGGACTTGGGTCCTAAGCAGGGTATCCCAGTGGCCACTTGCTGAGGGTGCTCATGCTTCTAGAGAGTGCCAGGGGTGCACTCCCGGCCGCAGTGGTGAAGTCAGATCTCCGGAGTCAGGGTCTGAGTTCAAATCCTGCCCCTGGCACTTATTGGCATGGCCTGGGCAAGCTGCTCAACTCCCTAAGCTGGAGTGTCCTCATCTGTCAAAGGGACATCCAGCACTGCCCATCACCTAGAATACATGTCGTGTCATAAATCGTTACCCAACTTCATTTCACCCCTGACAAGGTTGCAGATGTAGCCAAAAAACATATAGGATGCCTAGCCAAATCTGAATTTCAGATGAAACAGCAAATGACTTTTCAGCATAAGTATATCCCATGCTATATTTGGGATACACTTATATTAAGAAATTATTCGGTTTCTCTAGAATTTTATTTAACTGGCCATCCTGTATTTTGTCCGGCAGCCCTACAGCTCTCCAGCTTTGTAACTTTGGGATGGTT
Organism: Suricata suricatta; assembly: GCF_006229205.1. Classification (NCBI taxonomy): domain Eukaryota; kingdom Metazoa; phylum Chordata; class Mammalia; order Carnivora; family Herpestidae; genus Suricata; species Suricata suricatta. Next base: position 12,157,214 of record NC_043707.1, read on the forward strand.
ATGTTTCCTTTATTTTTATATATATGTTTATTAACTTTTTCAGAGAGCTCAAGCAGGGGGAGGGAGGGGGGACAGAGGATCCAAAGCGGGCTCTGTGCTGACAGGCTGACAGCAGAAAGCCCCATGTGGGGCTGGAACTCAGGAACCACGACATCACAACCTGAGCCAAAGGCGGAGTCTAACCCACTGAGCCGCCCAGGTGCCCCAGCTTTGGCTCCTGTCTAGAAACTGTGGAGCTGGGGGGGGGCGGGTAAATGATTTCTAGGTCGTCGTGACTGTTTGAGATTCCTCCGGAGTCATTTGGGCCCAGTCTCTAGACAAGCCCCACCCCTCTTCAGTCTGTAGTCCTCAGTTACCCCTCTCGGCTCTTAAGAACACTGTTTTGGGGGTGCCTGGGTGGCCCAGTTGATTAAGCGTTGGCTCAGGTCATGATCTCACAGTTCGTGGGTTCGAGCCCCGCATCGGGCTCTGTGCTGACAGCCAGCTCAGAGCCTGGAGCCTGCTTCAGATCTGTGTCTCTCTCTCTCTGACCCTCCCCTGCTCGTGCTGTCTGTCTCTGTCTCTCAGGAAAACACACACACACACACACACACACACACACACACACACAGAAAAAAATTTAAAAAAACAACAACACTGTTTTGTAATCTTGAAGACAGAGCAAGCCAGTTGGTTTCATTTACACAGCAATCGCGCCACCAAGTGGCCAAGTGGAAGAAGTGCCCAGAAGGTAAACAGCACACGGTCAGGGCTGGGAAAACACTCAAAGAAAGGTGAAGCGTAGGTTAGTATCGTTTGGAAAGAAGTGCTAACTGTGGCAACTTCAACGTCCACTCCCCACTTAACCAGGATTTCAGGGTGACCTTCTGATGTTAGGGGCTGTCCTGGTGGGTCTTCTGCAGGTTTGCTTGGTCTTTGGGTCTGCCCACTCAGTTGCTCTGCATTTTCCCAGATGTCCTTTGCCCCCCTCTCTCTTCCTAACAATAGCAACTAACATTTCAGTACTGCGTGTCAGGTGATGTTTGAGGCACCTGACGTGTGCCCACTGCCTGCTGGGCCCTGGCTACAAGGCAGCCGGTCAGAAAGTGGCCTGGCCCCGAGCCCCATCGGGTAGGGGCGCGGTGGTAGGGGCAGATGTACAGAACCCGAGGTGACACCCGCTGGCTAGTCCTGGGGAGTATTCACGCTTGCTCGCGGTCGATATGCCCGATGCACCTGCCGGGGGCCTGTGACCTGTAGCACACCTGCCAGAGGTAGACAAAGCAGATGACGATCCAGATGACCGGCACCCACAGCCCGTTGAGGTAGATGACGCTCTCGGTCAGCCGCTGCACGTCCACGGACACCAGGTTGACCACATCGCCCACTGCGGTGGCTTTTCTGGAGGCGCTGGACAGGACCAGGATCTGCGTGGGGCAGGAGGATCGAGACTGGAGCCAGAGGGAAGGACGGGGCGGGTGGGAGGGGCAGAAGGGCAGGGAGGCCCAGAGCACCAACGGGGCAGGAGCACGGCACCTGGGGGGGTCTGGGGCCTCGGCTGGTCTGCCCTTGCTGGCAGAGGCAGGTCTCCTTACTATCCAGCCTCAGTCCACTCATCTGTAAAGTGGGCTAGTGAATCTCCTAAGCCAACCTCCCCGGGCCATTGTGAGAATTTGGAGAGATGACAAAAGAGAAAATGCTCTGAAATCCCTAAAGCACCGTTAGTTAAGTTAGTAGCATTGTACGTAAAACCCGTGGATTAATGATAAGGGTGGTCATTTGCTGAATGCCAGCTATGTCCCAGGCGCTGTGCTAAATGAACAGGGTCACTGTTTTCTATGATGGGGCACATCGCACAGCCAGATGGGGTAGGCATTGCCACATTTCACTCAATCCACAACACTGTGGATGGAACCCTCTGCTTTTGTGTCACTAAGGGGAAAAAAATAAATGCCATTAAATTAAGACACACGATACATGTCTTGGTTTCAGAAGAGTTAAAAAATGTGAGACTAGCATCAGTGAAATGCAGAATGGCTAACCCCATTTTACAGCCAAGGAAACTGAGGCACAGAGAAGTTGACCAACTTATGCAAAGCTCAAGGGCCTTATAGAAGGCTAAGCCAAGCTTGGAATCCAGGGTGACCAAGGCGAGACACGAGTTAGACGGGGTGTTAGATCAGTCCCTGAAGGCATCTAAATTGTGCCCCTCACACACCGACCTGGGTCTCAGGCAGCCCCAGATGTGTCCCGGCTCTGGGGTCACAGTGGACCCCTCCAGCCTGTTGAATGCTAAGTTCTATTTGCCATCCTCTCTGCTGAGTGTGTGAGGGAAGAAGTAAAGGGGTAAAGGAGTGAGCCGGGAAGAACCGAGCAGACAAAAGCCCCTGCACCAAAAGAAGCTCAAGGCTATGGCTTCCCATCAGGTCCTCATGCTCCACGGACAGAACTTTCAGCCCAGACGAATTTACCAATGCGTCAGGAGTCATTTTTACCACAAACTGTGTGGCCTGGTGGTGTAGGGGACAGTCCACCTCCATCTGGTTTCCACATAGCCCCAAGATTATCTCTTTATCCTCATAGGGGATAAGTGGAAGGTAGGCACATGAAAAGAACTGGAAAGGGTGTCCAGGAAGTAGGAACAGTAAGCGCTAAGGCCCCGAGGTGGGAGGCTGCCTGGTGTGCTTGTGACTGGCGTGGGCCGAGCACGAGAGCAGGTGTGTGCTGTTACAGAGCTGGAGAGGTCCCCGGGTCAGACCACTCAAGGTCTTATGGAAATAACCAAGAAGGTAAGAGGGTAGTGAGAGTGAGTACTAATGAGGAGAGTAATGGATGAGGGCATTTTCAGGCACCGATGGTATGATGGGACCATTCTTGGCTAGAATGTTTAACATAAGTTGAGAAGAGGTGGGGAGACAGGAAAGACCCCCCACCTCTCGCCCAGGGCTCACCTTTCTGTACACCAGGCCAGTGATGGCTGTTCGCAGCCGCATCTGCAGCACCTTGAGTCTGTACATGTGCTGCTGCTCCCAGACCGATTGCAGGAAGGCAGAGAGGAACATCAGCACCGCGAGGAAATACCCCTTCCAGGCCGGGGCCGTGGGGTTACCGATGAACTCCAGAAAGAGGCTTCAGAGAGAGGGAGAGCGCACGGGGTAAGGGAAGGTACCCGTGGTTGTTACTTTGGCTGGAGCCTGGTGAGGTGTGGAGGGTCAGACAGTGTGGGAGAATTGTTTACAAAAATCCAAGTTATTTCTCCCACCATCCACCCTCGTTTTCTTTTTTAACTTTATTTGAGAGAGAAAGAGAGAGGGGTGTCTGGGTGGTTCAGTCGGTAGAGCGTCCAACTTCAGCTCAGGTCATGATCACATGGTTTGTGGGTTTGAGCCCCGCGTTGGGCTCTGTGCTGACAGCTCAGAGCCTGGAGCCTGCTTCGGATTCTGTGTCTCCCTCTCTCTATGCTCCTCCCCAACTCATGCTCTGTCTCTCCCTCAAACATAAATACAAACATTTTAAAAAATTTTTAAAAAAGAGAGAGAGAGAGAATGAGCACATGAGCAGGGAAGGGGCAGAGAGAGGGGGAAATTTTCAGGCTGGCTCCACTGTTTGGGCACAGAGCTTGATGCAGGTCTCGGTCCTACGAACTGTGAGATCATGACCTGAGCTGAGATCAGGAGTCAGATGCTTAACTGAGCCACCCAGGAACCCCCTCCACACTTATTTTCTTTAAAAAAATTTTTTTTTAATTTTTTATTTATTTTTGATACAGAGAGAGACAGAGCACGAGAGGGGGAGGGGCAGAGAGAAGGAGACACAGAACCGGAAGCAGGCTCCAGGCTCTGAGCTAGCTGTCAGCACAGAGCCTGATGTGGGGCTCGAACCCACGAACTGTGAGATCATGGCCTGAGCCGAAGTTGGGTGCTTAACCAACTGAGCCACCCAGGCACCCCCTCCACACTCATTTTCAATGTGATTACTGCTCCTTGGACCTAGAGGGGAGTATTTTATCTTCACCTGCGATGGTCTGAATTGTGTCCACAAAACACTTATGTTAAATCCTAATTCTCAGTACTTGAGAACACACCTGTATTTGGAGATGGGGCCTTTGGAGGGGAGATTTAGTTAAAATAAGGCCATTAGGTAGAACTCTAATCCCATTTGATGTCTGTCCTTCTAAGAGCAAGTTTGCACACACATGGAGATATTATGGGCACACACACAGAGAAAAGACCATGTGAGGACACGGCACGTCCAAGAGAGAGGCCTCAGATGAGATCCGTCTTGATCTTGGACCTCTAGCCTCCAGAGCTGTGAGAAGATGACCTTCTGTAGTCTAAGCCACCCAGCCTATAATACTTGCTTGTAGTGTCCATGCAAACATATACACCATCCCCTGAATCTGGGCTGGCCATATGACCAGGGGGGGAAACTGCCAGCTCCAAGCCCAAGGTGTCAAGAGAAAATGGCCCTTTTGTCATGGAGCCCCGCCAAGTGGCCATGTGAACAAGCCAGACCTAGCACTGTGAGCCACAAAGGATCACATGGAGATAAACTGTCCCCACTGAGACCGTCTCAGATCAGCCAGCCTCCAGTCGGCTTCACACAGCGCTGACCGTGGACAGGTGGGTGAACGCAGGGAAGAAGACCTGGCCAGCCAAGCCCAGCCCAAACTGCTGACCCACATTATAAGCTAAAGAAGTAGGGGGAAGACCCTCGCATTTGGGTCATTTTGTTACACAGCAAAAGCTGACTGATACACTCAGGGTAGAGGTCATTCATTTTCTCTGTCTGAGGTTAGTCACTTTCTCAATATTTTTCCCCTCTTCCTCAGTATCCTTCTCACACACTCTCCGGGGTCCTGGGCACCGGAGTTCTAGGCAGAGGAAGAAAGAGAGCTGATGCCCACCAACTCTGGAAGGAAACCATCAAGGAAGGCACCCAAGGCCTGGACCCACCTGAGGAGTTTGGGGACAGCAAACCTGAAGACATCACAGATGACAATGCTGAGGCTCGCCAGGAGGAAGGAGGAACGGAACATCTGCCACATGGCCCTCAGCAGCGGGCCCCTCTGGCTCCCTTCCTGCTGCAGGAGGCCCTCCATCTCCGGGGCCTCCCCGCCATGCCTGTCTTTCCTTTCAGCCGCTCTTGCCTTGATGTGCCTTAAGGGAGAGGAGAAAATGGCTCAGGGTCATTGAAAGAGACTGAATGTTTGTTTCCAACCCCCCCATCTACCCCACAGGGTGATGGTATTTGGAGGGGAGACTTTGGGGAGGTGAGGAGGGCACGGGATAGGGCAGGAGGCTCCTTCCTCCTCCCCCAATTGAGAACACTGTGAGACATGGCCCCCACGACAGCGACCTGTGGGGTTCTGATCTTGGAGTGCCGGGCCTCCAGAACGGTGAGAACTGAGTGTCTGTGGTTTCGGAGCCACTCTGCCTCTGGAGTTTGTTACACCTCAACGGACTGAGATGGTCCTTTTACATACCCTCAGAGGGGGCAGAGAAGCCTCCAGAAGGGCCAGGTGCTACCAGACCGATTTTCCCAGCAAGGGGGATGAGTAGACATGCACCCCATCTTCATCCCTCAGCTGTTCTTCTTTGTTCCCCCAGAGGACGGGGCAGGAGGGCAGCCCTAAGGCATTATGGATAGTGATGGGAAGGCACATGCACTGAGCACCTACTATGTGCCAGGCGCTCCTCAGTCCTCTGAAGAAGCTGGCAAGCGAGTTGTTAACCCCATTTCACAGATGAGGAAATGAAGGTTTAGAATGAAGCTGACCAAGGGCACATGGCTGCGACGTTGAAGAGCCGGGATTTGATCCCAGCTCCGGGCCTTCAGAGCCCAGGCACCCTGGGGAACATTGATGCAGCCCCCCCCCTTTTCCCTTGCGCGGCTGGATGGCCCTTAGGTCATTTAGAACTGGCCTAGAGCCAGTTCAGAATCACAGCTGATTTCCACGGGCCCAGCTTTCCCGGTCTGGATGAAACCACAGATGGAAGCCGGGGGCGGGGGGGGGGGGGGGGGGGGGGGGGGGGGGGGGGGGGGGGGGAAGGTGGGGAGTGGAAGGGAGAGCCAGCCAGGCAGGTCCTCAGCTGCTGGCCGTCTGGGTGCTGTGTGACCTTGGGCAGGCAACCGCCTTCTCTGTGCCTCTGTGCCCTCATGCATGCAAGGATGGGGCTGGTCGCACTCTTTGAGTTTCTTCCAGCTCTGACAACCTCTGGGGGAGGTGGGGGGATCAGTAACTGCACCGCCTGTTTACAGAGCCGGGGCCTGGGACCAGCCCTGTACGGGCACCTGCTTGTTGATTCTTCTGCACTTCCCTGCCTGGTGTGCGTCCTGGGCTCTCATTTTCCCTAGAAGACTGAGACTCTGAACGGTGGGGACAGCTGCTCGAGGTCACACAGTGAGGACAGAGCAGGGATTTAAGGCCGGATCTCGGCTTGTGGTTCACATAGCACCACTTTGTGAGCCTCCCTTACAGAAATTCTCGGAAAGGAAAAAAGCAACTCTGGTGAGCAGTGTGGCCAGACCTTCACCAACAAGCCAAAGCCTCGCCCCTTGACCACGGTCCGGTCCGGCGTGTTTGATTTGGCATCTTGGAGACCGCTGGGCACGGACCGCTGGGCACGGCCCGCTGCTCACAAACATTCTGGTATTTGGGTCTCCAACGCCAAAAAGAGGTCACCTCTCGTCACCTGGCCACCCCTCCCCATCAGAGCCCATTGCTTAATTCGTTGCTCACTCTCCCCAGTATTCACCTTTACGTACTGGTCCTGTTAGCGCTCTAGGCCCATGACTTCGCTGGGATTTCCCCCATATTCCGTGCCTGAATGTAGTAGGCACTCGATAAATACTTGCCAAATGAATGGAAAAAACAGATGGGTGACGTGTGTAAAGGGTTTGACAGGAGTGCCTGGTACGTAAAGTTGTACAGATTTGTGGAAGGAAGGATGGAAAGATGGAAGGAAGGGAGGGAGGAAGAAAGGAGGGAGAGAGAGAGGGAGGGAGGAAGGATGGAAGGAAGGAAAAATGGATGGAAGGGAGGAGGGGAGGAGGGATGGATGGGGATGGAAGGAAGGGAGGGAGGAACGACAGAAGGAAGAGAAGATGGAGGGAAGGAAGGAAGAAGGGAAGGAAGGAGGGAGGGAGGGAAGGAAGGCAGGCAGGCAGGCAATCTGGTTTGATGGACTGAAACTGCCGTGGAGCCAGGAGCCCAAGATCCAAATGCCTGCTCTGTCCCCTTTGCCCCCAGCCTCAGTGTTTCCATCTGTAAAAGGGGTGGCCAGGAGATGCCTATGAAGGCCTCTTTCCAGCTGGATGTTTCGCTCAGTGCTGTTCTGGCTGCTCACCCCAGAATTCTGATTCACTGGGTCCCGCCTGCAGGCTCTGTAGCCAGGTTCCTTCTTTCCAGCAGGTCTCACGTCCAAGTTTTAGGTCTCTGGACTGGAGGCCATTTGGTACAGGGCGTGCAAAGGACTACGGGGAGACGCAGGGGGTGTGAGTGGGTGTCCAGGTCCAGGTTGGGAAAACAGAAGGGAGTGGAACAGACTGTGGCCACCAATGCCCTCCCTGCCCAGGGGGGCACCTGCTGCCATGCAGGGGCTGTGACCAGGCTCTGCCCATCTCCGTTAAGAGAGACCAGAATTCCAGAGTCTTACATGAAATCTGCAATGTTTTACATACTGGCAACTTAAGAAAAAAGAAAAAACCCCAAACATCACGCGGACCAAACAGACCTTGGGAACCTGACCTAGTCTGCAAGTGGCTGGTCCCTGACCTCTGAGGATGACGTCCTCTCCCTCCCCTCCCCCCAAATTGCAAAACACTTCAGAAATAACACCAAAGTTCTCTCTGTGTGTCATCAGTCAACTCAGAAAATACCTCTGGGAGACCTTTGTATGGCCCTGTCTACTTCCTCTCTTTCAGTTGATATGGCTTCTTAAACTACCCTGGAGAACGTTTCTCTCCTGGCTCTGATGTTCTCATACCCCCCAGGGGAGGCCACAACTGGGAGAGGGTGGGCAAGACCTCTAGGACCCTTTAAAAATTGTTTATTTTCAAGAGAGAGAGAGAGAGAGAGAGACAGAGACAGAGTGTGAGCAGGGGAGAGGCAGAGAGAGAGGGAGACACAGAACCCAAAGCAGGCTCCAGGCTCCAAGCTGGCAGTGCAGAGTCTGATGCGGGCTCGAACTCACAAACTGTGAGACTGGAAGCTTAACCGACTCAGCCACCCAGGCGCCCCCTTTCCCGGGCCCTTTTGAATGAATTCGTCCACTTAGAAATCATGTAAGACAAGAGAGGCAAGTCACCAGAATATGCCTGCAATGAGTTGCTGTTTTGACTTGCTCATATTATTTACCCCTTTTTAATGTTTTATTTATTTTTGATACAGAGAGAGAGACAGAGCATGAGGCGGGAGGGGGCAGAGAGAGAAGGAGACACAGAACTGGAAGCAGGCTCCAGGCTCCAAGCTAGCTGTCAGCACAGAGCCTGACGCGGGGCTCGAACCCACGAACCTGAGATCTGTGCTGAGCCGAAGTCAGAGGCCTAACCGACTGAGCCACCCAGGCGCCCCTATTTACCCCTTTTGGAAAAACACACCCCACTGTGGCTCTGAGGGGGCTACCGATCATGGAGCCCGGCCCCGTGGCCATGGCATTGGTCCCTGATTGGCACATGACTAGAGTCAGCCAATCAGAGGCTTTCCCTAGCATTTTCTATACAGACGCTAGGAGAGACACTTTTTTGCTAGAGTTGCTGCTGGCAGGATACGAGGCAGGCCGGAGAGATGGAGAGGAAGAATTTGGATATTATACAAGCCCCTGGATCCAGCCACACCTGAGACTAGACCTACCTCCTAAGCTATGTGAACCAATAGACCGTCTCTCCCTCCTTCTAATTTGGAGGATTCGGCAATCCACAACACGCCCCACAAAGTTCTAGAGTACACAGGGCAGCCCTGTGACTCTTCCCACACAGATAAGGTACTTTTGTCTGTCCCCAGAAACAAGAAGGTCACATGATTTGGCCAAGGTCAAACTCCTTCATGGCAAGACTGCATTTAACCCACGTTTAATCGATCCGATATTGACCGCTCTTTTCTGTAGACTAGAGGTTCCCAACTGCGTTCCCGAGAGTCAGAGGGGTCCCCACAGAAGTTTCCAGAGATGTCACAGAGGGCAAGGGTGAGGCAGAGCGGGCAGGACTACAGAGAGCTTGAAATCCCTCTACCCTACTGATCCTGTCTGAACTTTTACCATTTTTGAGGTATTTGCTAAGTTCTTTTCTACAAATCTTTTTTTTTTTCCTCATCTCCACAAGCTAACGGCCTCCTCACTGAGCAGATGAGAAGCCGGAGGCCCAGGGAACGAATCCCTCGGGTCCCATAGTAAGTGGTTGCCCGCCGGTCCTGCACCACCACACACCCCTCCCCTCCCCTCCCCTCCCGATCTGTTTCCTGCCTGCGTTGCAGCAGCCAAGCTCCCCTCGGAGGCGCCCACTGGGTCCTTCCGGAACCTGCAAAGCACTCTGGGAGGAAATGTCCCTTGGGCTGGTCAGTTGATGCTTAGTGGGATCTGTTGGCAAACGGGACTATGGTAGTGGGGCCCAGAGCAGGGTCTGGGGTGGAACCCGGGACCGAATGATCCAGCACTGGGCCGGGCTCCCGTTTCTCACACACTCACCGCTGGGCCGCATGGCGGTTCCGTGTCCATTCCCTCTCGAGCTGGGAAACAAGTGCTTCCGAGGAGTTTTCTTGCCCAAGTGACCAGAGGTCTTTTGGCCCCAAAGGCCTCCTGTAGCCCCTCCAGACCAGCCTGTAAAAAGAGGGTCACCATGACAAGCTCCTCCCGCCATTCTACCCTCCGCGCTCCCCCTGCCAACTCAGGGTTCTGGCCCAGTCGCTGTGTGACCCTGAGTAAGTCGCCTTTCCTCTGCTGGACCCTCGGGAAAATAAAAACAGTGAGCCTAAGCACACCCAGCATTTGTAGGGCCCTTCCCAGCTTACAAAGACCACCTCATTAAATCTCACGAGATCATATGGTGATAACCATGGACCCATTTTACAGATGAGAGGGAAAAATGGAGGTTCAGGGAGATTCAGTGACTTACTAAAGGACAACCTGTGTGGCGAGGAGAAATAAGCCTCCCCAGGAGTCAGAAGCCCAGAGCTGGAAACCTGAGCTCCACCCTTGGCTTCAAGTGCTCCCACTCCTCTCGTTTCTCTCTCCAGCCACCTGGCCTCAAGACCTTTGCACATGCGTGTTGCTCCGCTTAGACCCTTTTTCCTGCCTCTCTTCACCTGGCTACTTCCTTATCCTTCACCTGTGGGCTTAGATGTGATTTTTTAAAACACCCACCTGATGGCCCTTCAGTCCAGGTACATTTCCCCATTACAGACTCTTCCTGAGCTTTTCTTTAAAATGCTTGTTGCCATTATGATATACTTTTTTGATCCGATTATTTATTGAGTGTCTTTTGCCCTGACACAGGGCAAAAGATTTGTCAAATGAAACCACTTTTCAGCTCTGTCACTTGGGCAGGTCACTTCCCATCAGTGGATCTCAATTTCCTCACCTTAAAATGAGAGAGTTTCCTAACACTGGGACTGGATTGTAGGCGGCACCTCGGGTGTCTGCGAGCCGGACGTGGGCAACGGAGCCGCCTCGCCCCTCCTCTGTCCTTGGAAGGTAGGATCTGCCCACTCGGCCTGCACCCATTTCAAGGATGCAGCCTTGAGAAGGCAGTGTGTTGCTGAGACCGCCAGGCAGTAGATGTGTCTGGACCCCCGCTGAGAGCCCCACGTTCACGAGTCAGATCCTGGCGGGTGCAGGCAGAGATCTATTCGCTTTGTGGCCGCCCAGGACAAGCCTCGTCAGTTTCCTTGCTTGTTAAAACCGCCACCTGCCGACTGGAATGGCCCGCCCTGTCTTCGGTCTCTCCTCGCCTCCCAGGTACGGGGGCAGCTCGCGAAGCAGCACATCCACACCTGAGATTAATTACTACGACTTCCACGGTGGGAGCGTGGCTCACGCCTTCTCGGGTGCCCGCAATCTTTCTAATAACACCAAGGAGATGGTCGTGTTTGCGGCTGGGCCTCAGCTCTCCTCTGAGACTTTCCAAGTTCCTTTCTTTTTATTTTTAATGCAGAGCAAACTCAGCCAATCTAGTTCTGACCTAGAAATTATTTACATGACTTCGTTTTCACTGAAACTTGGTGGGGGCGGGTGGGGGGAGATCTACGTGGCAAGTGATTTAATAGATTTTTTTCCAACTTGGCAGTGGTAGTTTCCTTTTCAAAGAGTTTATTAAAGTAGAAAAAGTGAATTGATTTAAAGAAGAAAAAAAAAACCAGGGGCGCCTGGGTGGCTCAATCAGTTGGGTATCTGACTTGGACTCAGGTCATGATCTCACGGTTTGTGGGTTCAAGTCCCGCATCAGGCTCTGTGCTGTCAGCAAAGACCTGCTTCTGATCCTCTGATGTCTCCGCTTTGCCCCTTCCCCACTCATTCTCTCTCTCTCTCTCAAAGTAAACTTTTTTAAAATGTTAAAAAAAAGAAAAATGAGTTTAAAAATAGAAAAAAGAAAAAACAAATAAAGAAAGGAAAATAATATCTTAATTAAGGCAAAAAGCTTGAAGAATGATCCATACATGCCTACGTTTGGGAAACAGAGGGCTAGGTCCTCTCTGGGGCTGTTTAGCCAAACCGTATGTCCTTCCTGCCAGGTCCTCCCCCCACCGCCGAGAGCATCCGAGTCTTTACGTACTGGCCATCCACTTTGTACATGCTCATTATGGGCCAGACCCTGTGCTCAGTGCTTCCCAAGCCTGATTTCATTTAATCCCCACACCCCTATAAGTCAGATGCTATTATTATCCTTAGTTTACAGGGGCAAGGACTGAGACGCAGAGAGGTTAACCAGCTTCCCCAGAGTCACACCGCCAGGAAGCGGCCGGCCAGGATTCGAATCCAGGTGCTACCAAGATTGGACTGCAGTGTGGCCTGGAGGGGACACAGGGCCTGGTGTGCTGGCCCTGGAGAAACATCTGTCTTCTCCACCTCTGGGAGCCTCTGGGGGAGGAAAGATGTGGTCTTTTATCTCCTCACTCCCCGTGCTTAGCACATAAGCAGGTGCATGTTAGATGCTGGTGGAATGAATGTAGCCAAGTACTTGATTTGATCTTGTTGAGCACCTGCTGTGGATAAGCAGCAAGCAATTTACATTTAATGAAGGCAGAGTCGTTCCCCCTTTACAGAGGGGAAAACAGAGCCTGAATGTTTGTGATGTGGGCCAGCTAAGAGGGAAAGCCAGGGCTCCAGCCCAGATCTCACAGCAGTGAGGAAATGGGGATGGGGTGTGGAGACTGGACGCACTGGAATCTGACAGAGAAGCACGGAGGCTGGGGAGGAAGAAAGCCTGGCTGACCTTGGGAGGCTTGAGAGGAAAGGTCCCAGGAGAAGGGCTGTCGTGACGAATAAGCGCAGCAAATGCAGGTGGTGGGGACACCACCTCAGCCCCTTCCCCCATACTTACCCAGAAACCCACCAGAACATGGCCTTGGAGGGGAAGGAAGCTGCAGCCTCTGGACACGGATTCTATAAAGACAAGAGATGGGGTCGAGGGAGGACGGAAGTCCCACATTTCATGGCCAGTATAAGGCAAGGGAACCAAGGTCAGGGAGACAGGATGAACGGACCATGCACTGTGGGAAGCGGCAGCACAGGAGTGACCGGTCGAACTACAGCTCCTTAGAGGGAAGCTCCCCTTCTTGTCAAGGGGACGCGCCTCCCACAAGTAGAGCAATAGCTCTCGGGACTCTGCCATGCGCCCTGCACACGTGCCCCTGATGTGGTTAAATGCTAAGGTCCGGTCAGCCCCTGACCTTTAAAAATAAGGGTCTACCACAATTCCTCCTCCGTATCCCTTGAGAGTTCTCATCCTTCCATGAGGTCATAGGGAAGTATGCTTTAGCAAGCAGGGTCACAAGGGGGACAGTCTGGAAAATAAGGAACTTGGCCTATTTTTATGCTTTGCTTATTCGACAGTAGCTCCTGTGGTTATTGTATAAAAGCTACAAACTGCTAATAAAGAATGACACTTTTGGTGCAATGGCTCTG
>NC_043707.1:12170410-12306047 GCF_006229205.1 Suricata suricatta
TATCCCTTGAGAGTTCTCATCCTTCCATGAGGTCATAGGGAAGTATGCTTTAGCAAGCAGGGTCACAAGGGGGACAGTCTGGAAAATAAGGAACTTGGCCTATTTTTATGCTTTGCTTATTCGACAGTAGCTCCTGTGGTTATTGTATAAAAGCTACAAACTGCTAATAAAGAATGACACTTTTGGTGCAATGGCTCTGAGTGTCCCTCCCGTCCCCTGACTGTCTCCTCTTTCTTCCTCATTCCCTTGCCTCTGGTCTCTTTTCAGATGGTCGCAGCGGGCCGCGACATGCACTTAGTACTGAAAGTGCACATTGACATGTCCTGCCTGCTTGTCAGAGGTGAACACCAGTGGGCAAGGTGCTTCCTAGCAGGCAAGGCAAAAAGAGATTGTGCCAAAAATCTGACAACAACCACGAGGTAAGAACTAACAGCTGCCCAGAGGAACAACTATTGCTAATACCAAGTCTAAGAAGTTCTCAAAGCCTGAAGCATGCATGACATGGACAGTAATATCCTCAACAACATCCCTCAGTGAATATGGCAAGGAGATGCGGAGGGATCCGTCCTGAGACGTTGCCAGCTGCTCCAGAAAAACTGCATGCATCCTCACCTTTCACCAGTAGAGCATGAGACTGTTCATTTCACCACATCTCTGCCATTACAGCTTATTATCAACTTTTAATGTTTTCTTCCATTCTCATAGAATAAAAAAGTTCTATAGTTTTCACTTGATGGCTCATGTAGCTGAGCAATTTTTTTAGATGATCTTTCCTCAATGGTCTCTTCCTCAGAGAATTCTTTCCTGATTTCACAGGCTAGTTCAGTGGTCCCTGTTGTAAACACGGACCACGAATGTCTCCTGCAGGACACTTGCCCCAAATGTAATTTTTCACATGCTTATGCAGTTATGTATGTGATTAATGTGTGGTCCCTCTGCTTGGCTGTCAGCTGGGTAGGGACTACGTCTGCCTGTTTGCCACAGGTCCTCGGCACCTAGCTGGGGCAGAGCGCACGGCCTGGTAGACTGCAGCCCCTGGGCCAAATCCTGCACGGCACCTGTCTCTGCAAATAACATTTTACTGAAAAACAGCCATGCGCCTTTGACATACTGTCCATGCAGCAGCAGCAGAATTGAATCGACCCTGCTGGCCCACAGGGACCCTGTGACCCAGAAAGCCGAAAATATTTTCTGTCTTGCTCTGATCAGAAAAAGTTGGTCAACCCAGGACATAGATATACAATATGCTTTTTGCCAAAGGAAAGAATGAGTAAAATGAGTAGAAAGCGAATGAGCGTGTGCCCTAGTTTAGCTCCCTTCTGTCCCACGGGAACACTGAGACCAGACATGCAACAGGGACAAGAGAGGTCCTGGGTTGGAGACACGGCCACTTACAGTCGACGGGGGGTCTTTAGGGAAGAAGGGGGGTTGATCCACGAGGCAGGACAGCACAAACTGTGCCAGCACCAGAGACAAGCACAGGTAGGTCGACAGGTGGTAGAAGGGGTCACTCAGGAAGCCCTGTGGGCGAGAAAGCAGAGGTCCCACTGAGTCCGCAGCCGGAGGTCCATGGGGAGCGGAGGCTGGGCAGGGTGCCTCGAAGGGGAGGAAAGGTCAAGGCTGGGCTGCGAGCAGTGCCCAGGCAGGGAGCCAGAGCCACAGGGTTTGAAAGCCAGTGTCCCCAACATTTCTGGCCACCCTACAAATGGGGGGGCCAGGGGTTTCCCCTGGAATGTGAGCAGGGGGGATACTTCTCCTTTCTCCTTGTGCCACAGAGGGAAGCCTTTCTCTACTCCAGCCCTCACCCCAATATCCCATTCTGCTTCCTCATGGCCAGTGTTTTCTGGCTTAAGAAGGGAACTGGTTTGGGGCACCTGGATGGCTCAGTCGGTTAAGTGTCGCGCTCTTAGTTTCAGCTCAGGTCATGATCTCACCATTGTGAGATCGAGCCTCCCATCGGGCTTGCATCGGGCTCAAGCTCCTGGCGTGGAGCCTGCTTGGGATTTTCTCTCTCCCCCTCTCTCTGCCTCTCCCCCTGCTGCACACGTGTGCGCACTCTGTCTCTCAAATAAACTTAAATAAAAAAGAAGGGAAGTGGATTTATCGAGCATTTCCTCTACCTTGTGCCTGTGCGGGAATCCTTCCGGGCACTGTCTCATCAAGTCCCCCTCTGACTCTGACCCCAGCTGGGGTTTAGCTGCTCTGTTTTCCTCCTATAGAAACCAAGTTCACAGGAGCCAGAGCACCTTGCTCAAGGGCACACAGATGATTCAACCTACATCATGAACTTTTGCCGCCACCCTATGACTGCTTTTGCACCCACTGCCCCTCTGGTCAGAAGCATGCTCTGGTCTCTTCCCACTCTCGGGTGTGTGGCTTACAAGGAAGTGACTCCATCCCAGGTGGGGGGCAGGTGAGGGTCGCCATGTCTCGGCTTAGTGTGGCTTCTATGCCAGCAGTTTCCACCTGGGGCAAGCTTGTGCCCAAGGGACAGTTGGCAGTGTCTGCAGACCCTCTGGGTCACCCTAAGGGGACGTGTGCTGTTGGTATCTAGTGGGTGGGGGCCAGGGATGCTGTTTAACATGCTACAAGGCAAGAACAGCCCCCCCAGCCCCACCCCCACCCCAAAGAGAATTATGTCAAGAGTGCTACGGTTGAGGAACTGACGTCTGGGCTGTTTTTCTCTTTGTGGATAAACAGATCCACTGTGCCCCTTACCACGGAACGGCTACTGCCCAGGACGGGAAACAGAAATAGGGGGGTGGGCCCGGGTGGCTCAGTGGGTTCAGCATCTGACTCTTGATGTTGGCTCAGGTCATGATCTCACAGTCTTGAGATCAAGCCCCGCCTCAGGCTCTGTGCCGACAGCTCAGCGCTCACTCTCTATACATCAAATGAAAAAGAAATACGGGTGGGTACGCTGAATGTGTACCATATACAGACGGGAGCGTGGGTGACGGTGAGAATGAGGGGGGGCGCGTGCTCACATGGAAAGAGTGTGCACAGTATGTTTTGGACGAGGTCACGGAGCGGGGTGATCCCAGGCTCCTTAGTGCCTCTCCTTTCCTTGGAACTTACATTCCACCCACTTGTCTTGCACTAGGTGCCTTTTCAGGAACACAGAGGTTAGAGAGTACTATGTTGTGGAGACCGTCTGGACGTAGATGGCACCAAACCCTGTGAAAGCCTCTATACCCTTCTGGCGGCAGGTGCATAGACCTACTCATCCTGCGGCGCCCATGACACGCCTTGTAAGTCCCCTTGCTTATTACCTCTGCCAATACCATCTGGGTGCCCTGCCTCTCCTTCCATCTCTCCTGGCCCTCTGTGTAAGGAGCCACGTCAAAAAAATTTTTTTAATGTTTATTTCTGAAAGAAAGAGAGAGCTACAAAGGGCGAGTGAGAGAGGGGCAGGGAGAGAGGGAGACACGGAATCCGAAGCAGGCTCCAGGCTCTGAGCTGTCAGCACAGAGCCCAACGCAGGACTTGAACCCAGGAACCGTGAGATCATGACCTGAGCCAAATCGGACCTTAACGGACTGAGCCACCCAGGCGCCCCTCCGGGGCCACTTTCAAATTTCATCAGGGAAGCTCCTGACATTGTGATCCACAGTGCGCCTGTGGCCGGTGGTGCGAGGGAGGACGTGTGAATGGGTGTGCAGTGTGGGAATGTGCGACTCGTGTGCCGAGTCATGTGGGCGCCTGAAGGCACGGACACGCCGGGGGCGGCAGGTGTGGGTGTGTTCCAGGCGGCAGTTGTGTGACGCATGAAAGGTGGGGCACGCGGTGTGCCTGCTGTGCAAGTGAAGTGTGTGACATGAGTGTGTGAGCCCCCAGGAATGTGTGTCCATGGAAAACGTATGGGGGATGTGTACCCCTGTGTGGGGGAGTGCCCTGCGTGTCGCTGCAGTGTAAGCAGCCGTGGTGTGTGTCTCTGTATAGACAGTGATTCACGTGTGGAAAGGGGAGGAGGAAGGATGGGGAAAGGGGGGACCCGAGGCCTGAAACTGCCATACGGTTCCCCCAGGCCTCCACTTACACCTTGTGAGGCCAGCTGGGCGGCACTGGTCACCGGCAGGAGAAAGCAGAGCAGCCAGTATCCAAACAGCAGCCCCGATGCCCGGACCCCCTTCTTCCTCTCTGTGTGGACCAGGAACATGGCGAAGGTCTGGACAGGAGAGGCAGGATGGGCCCCTGAAGGTGGGGAGGGCCGGGGAGGGCGGAAGGGGGCCCCCCGCCCTGCCCCACGCCGGCCAGCTGGGCAGGAGAAGCCCGGCCAGCCTGGCTGTCATTACCATCGTGGCCATCCACACGGTGGGATGAATGAGGAGCTCCGGGGCCTGGGGGGTCCCGCGCCGGACTCTCCAGAGAGCCACCGACACGCCGGCGGTGCACAGGAGCAGGAGGGCGAGTCCGAGCACCTGCGAACAGGCCCGGGGAGGTGAGGCGGGGGGGCCAGGGAAAGGCAGGGGCAAACCAGACAGGGACCCCATGCCCACTGGATGGCGAAGTCCCCAGCGTCATAACTGGACAGTGTCAGAGTGAAAGGTGCCGAAGAGAAAGCAGGAAGGGGATCCTTAATGCAGATTTGCCTCGACCTGAAGTGTCCTATAAATAATACGCTGCAGGGACCTGAGCCAACCCAGCGCTCTCCAGAAGGCAGGGGTGGGGTGGGGGGAGCCAAGCGTGCACAGGTGAGGTGCTTTAGGTATGAAGGAGCCGCCTGGGGGCACCTGCGTGGCTCAGTCAGCTAAGGTATGACTTCAGTTCAGGTCATGATCTCAGTTTGTGAGTTCGAGCCCCACATCCAGCTCTGTGCTGACAACTCAGAGCCTAGAGCCTGCTTCGGAGTCTGTGTCTCCTTCTCTCTCTGCACCTCCCCCACTTACGCTCTGTCTCTCTCTGTCTCTCTCAAAAATAAATAAACATTAAAAAAACAAAACAAAAAGAAGCGGCCTGAAACAATATTCACACAGCAGGTGAAAAAGTTACACTGTCTTCAAGTTCCTTTTGACTTCTACTTTTCTTTTTAATTTTTTTAATGTTTGTTTATTTTTGAGAGAGAGACAGAGTACAAGCGGGTAAGGGGCAAAGAGAGAGGGAGACACAGAATCTGAAGTAGGCTCCAGGCTCTGAGCTGTCAGCACAGAACCTGACTCGGGGTTTGAACTCACAAACTGTGAGATCATGCCCTGAGCCGATGTCAGATGCTTAATTGACTCAGCCTCTCAGGCGTCCCTGACCCCCACTATTAAATCAAGGAGAAACTCTGTCAGGACTGGTATGTCTCTAGACCCTTCTCTACGATGTGGTGGTCTCTCTTTTGAATAAGAGAAAACGAGAAAGCAGAAGGTGCACACAGGTGGGAGAGAAGACGAGGCCGGGGTGTGTCCCACAAACTGTGACAAGCACCTCACAGTCCAACGCAGAGCCCCAACCACTACTGGCTGGTTGCGTTTGACATGCTGCCTGTTTTTGTATCACCTGGGAGCTAAGGATGATTTTTGACATTTTTCAATCATTGAACAACACTCAGAAAAGTATAATACGTCATGACGTGTGAGAATCACATGAAATTCAAATTTCAGTGACTTTCAAGAAAATGTTACTGAGAAAATGTCTGCGGCTGCTTCTCTGCTGCATTGGCAGAGTAGGTGACACAGAGTCCCATGGACCCTCAAAGCCTCCAATATATGCTCTCCAGCCCTTTAAGGAAGAGTGAGGCGATCAGACAAAAATGAGAAGGTGGTATGGGACAGACATTCTTGTGGACGTCTGGAGAAGGGGATGGATGAGTGGAAAGGCTCACACTTGGATTGCTCGTGGTTTTGTAACACACTAAAATACATACATAACAATTTTAAGAACCGGTTTTTAGAAAGAACTGCCAGTGGGGAAACATAAAAATCAATGCATACCTATTCAAAAAAATTTTAAAGGTTCACCCAAGTGTGATCCTGGCCAGGAACATATGAGCGTCCGGATGCATGTGTTTGCAGATGTGTGGGTTTTCGTGATCACCAAATCTGTTTGGGGGAATCTTGTTCCACATAGTTTATCTCTGGAGTATTGCTGTCTGTTGGATTAACAGGTCCCCTTCTTGTCCCCACCCTGGGTGCTCCTTGAAAGGAGGAATGTCCACTTTGGAGTCTCAACCAAGGATCCAGCCAGCTCCCCTCACTTGCCAGCCAGTCTGGTTACAGCCTCCCAGAGGCAGTGGTTACCATTTTGGCCTTGAAGAGGAGGGACATCCGGAGGTAGCCGTTGCCATGGCGATGGATGTAGAGGAGGTAGATGGGGCCAAGGACCCAGAGGTACATCGGGGGCACCCAGATCCCTGCTGTTTTCAGGAAGCACACGTTCAGTAGATGGGCGCCAATGGGCTCAGGCTCTGTCCAGTTCCAGACCTGATGGAACACGAGGGCGACCCTTGTGATCATAAAAGGCAGGGGTCCCAAATCCACCCGACTGGGGGCAAAGCAACCTTTTGGACTCCCAACATTGACGTGAAAATGGGCCAAGCGCTCTCTGGAGTACCTTATAATTCTCAACTCCTTTAATGCTAACATCAGCCCTACGAAGTAGAGGGAATTATCATACCAATTTTGCATATGAGGAAGCTGAGGCCCAGAAAGGTCACAGAAGTTGGGTGATGGTCACCCAGGTGGAAAGGGGTGGTGCTGGGATTTGAACCAAGGCGGTTGGGTCCTGGGGTGTGGGATACCTGGGTTCCAGGATGAATACTGGGCGCAGACTGTCACTTAAGCCTTATAATTTAAGAGGTAGATGTTACTGTTCCCATTTCTCAGACCAGGAAACTGAGGCATGGAGAAAGCAGAACAGCCTTCTTCAGGGCCACACACATACAGGAAATGGCAGAGCTCATTCCCATGAAGCCTGTTTGACCCTGAAGCTTGTTCTACAGAGTGTCTTGATCTGCGATTCTTTTTTTTTAACTTTACATTTTTAAAAGTTTGTTTATTTTGAGAGAGAGACAGAGCACATGAGCAGGGGAGGAGCAGAGAGAGAGGAAGAGAGAGAGAGAATCCCAAGCAGGCTCCATGCTGTCACCGCTGAGCTGAGCGGTGGTGGTAGTGGTGGTGGTGGTGGTGGAGGGGGAGGGGGGGCTTGAACCTTCCCTGCAAAGGGGAGGGGTGGTGTTAAGAGAATCTACCTCTGCGTTGAATTCAATGGGTTGATACCAGTAAAACACACAGAAGGTTGTGGGGCACAAAGTAAGCCCTCAATTAACATCAGCTCTTATTATTGCCTTACCTGCCTGGCCCCTGAAATCCTGGGATTTTGCGATCCTTGCTCCCATCCCATGAACCTGTTTCCCAGAGTCCTTCACTAATAGCCTGGGTGAAAGAGGAAGCCGGCTGAGAGGTGGGGGGTCCAGAAGCATTATGCAAATAGAAGTCAAAGCCCGGCCGGCCACTGGGAGGTCTGGAGGCCCCATTAGTGGTGCTGGGACCTCCTGGGGCGGGCTCGGTTAAAGGGCTCGCCCTTCCCAGCTGTTTGTCTGCCTGGGAATTTGGGGGGGGGGTCTCTTCCCTTCCCGGTATCACCCTGAGAGATCTACCAAGCCCGGAAAAGGAGAGTGGGGCGGGATGGGGCGTGGGGGGGACTTACCCCCTGTCCCACACAGGACTCTGCAGGCGCGGCCATCGCGCTCCGCCCGTGCCTGTCGGTCTGTCCGCTCCGCGGTCAGTCTGTCCCGGGGCAGCCTCCTTTGCCGCGCTCCGGGTCCTGGAAGGGGTGGAGACTGACAGGCTTGGCTGGGATTCCAGCTCCGGGATCGCCAGGCCCGGGGCAAGGTCCCGCCGCGCTGCCAGGGTGGGGCGGGAAGAGATGAGACCAGGTGATTGGAAGGGGCGCTCCGGGCGGCACGAGCGGGCATTGGGGGAGGGGATCTTGGAGCCCCAGAAAGTGCAGAGGCATTCCATTAAAACCCTCCAGTCCCGCAACTGTTGGGATGGACACTGTCTGCCTGTAGGGTGGTGGGAAGATACTAAGATTACTCAAAGAGTTTAGCACCGTGCCAAGGACACAGGAAATGCTCAATAAATTAGCGATTATTAGTATTAGTAATGTTCTTTCATCCATAGGGTACTAAGCGGTGGTTCAATGTGCCATTTCAGAAACCTAATATGGAAAGATGGTTGGTAAAAGCTAAAGGAAAACAAGATTATAATACAAAACAGTGTATAATACTTCTGCAAAAAAAAAAAAAAAGTATATGCTTAGATTGGGGAAAGGTGGGGAAGGAAGGCAAATCTTTGACTTCCTCTCCTGGGTCTCAAAGCAAGGTGTGATTCCAGACAGTGGCTCTTTTTGGGAAATCCTGTGTGCACAGGTTTAAAAAAATGGATGTGCCGTCCGGCAATGATCATGGGAATCCTCGTTTTTCTGTTCTTTTCCCTTTCCTTTTTCTCTTTTCTTTCTTTCTGTCCACGCATATATTCTTTTTAAGGTAAAAATGAAAAGAGAGATTTTTCAGACAGACAAACACAGGTACTCAGTTTGGAGGAAGAAGTCAACTTCTCTGCACTCTTCACACTGCCCTGTCACTTCTCTGCAGCTCCCATGGCTTCCCCTGGGGGCTCCCTTTTCTTTGGGGGTTTCCCAACCCTGGCCTGGGACTCAAGTCAGTGTGCCTTAGGCTGTCCCCTGGCCTGGGTTTTGAAGCTGAGTGTGGCAGTCTGCTGTTCACAATTGTAAATTTTGTCTGCTCATTTGAGGAGATCTCTGTGGAGACTCATGGAAATTGGGGGGAGGCCTCTCTTCCTGTGATTCCACCTCTGATAGGCATTGCCACGGTCCTAGCGTTCATTTCATTGTATCTGTGAAGATGAATTTGTGGGGAATGGTGGGAATTTGCGGGGGAATGGTCAGAAAGTGAGGAAGAACACAGAGGAAATCAGTTGGGTGAACCAAGAACAGAACCCAGTCCTCTGAGCAGTACCAGGCTGAATGCAGAGCCCCGAACAAGTTCCTGTCCCTCTTTCAGCCTCAGTTTCCCTTTCCGTAAAGTGAGAAGTTTCCATGGGCCACCATTTCCTAATGGGTGGCTTTCAAACAGGGACTCATGCTAGACAGAGGAAAGGGCATCTGTTTCAATTGTAGTTATAAATGACCCAATAAATGAAATAATTATTTAGCTAGTTTCTCTCTGTAACCACATAGTTAAGAATTCCGCTGTATTTTGAGTGAGAAACTGAAATTAGATGTGCTCATGATTGAGATCCTTGGGGGAATGTATCATTCCATTGTAGGAATAATGAAGGTTTTGACCATTATTGCATGGTTTAAACTCACTGTGATTCATAGTTGAATACTGCTTAAGTCTTAGTCACAATGGTAAATTCGAGTGGGAAATTCTCTCTCTCTGGTCGTTTAGAAACAAAATATAAAAACTATCAAAATAAAGCACTTGAATCTCTTTCAGGGAAAAATGGAAGCATTCCAATATCAGTTAAGAAAAGCAATTTTTGTTTCTTTTGATGTGGTGGCTTACAGTTAAGTTCAGTTCAGTTTTTGTCAAAGTATATATACAATCTTAGAACAAAACACAGCACGCTGAGATTTGAACTTGTTTTCTGACAAATCATGCTTCAAATCACAGACAATTCAACGTAAATTAACTATTTGCATCCCCTGCTTATGGGAGGAAATCTCTTAAGTTTATTTCCACACAAACGTCATTAGAGCTGAAATTAAAACAAATTTCAAATACTCTTTGTTTTGTTTAACATTATACAGACCTTAAATGGCCTATGTATTGCTTTAAAAAAGTACTGATTAGTTATCATGGAAAAATGCACTGATTTAAATTTCTAAAGAGGTTTTT
The DNA here is from genome assembly GCF_006229205.1 of Suricata suricatta. Classification (NCBI taxonomy): domain Eukaryota; kingdom Metazoa; phylum Chordata; class Mammalia; order Carnivora; family Herpestidae; genus Suricata; species Suricata suricatta. Next base: position 12,180,261 of record NC_043707.1, read on the forward strand.
GAGATTATATATCACCTGTGATATACATGTGCCAAAAACATTAGGAGGAGTAGTTGGATACTTAAATCAACAGTCTCTTGTCGTTTCCAGTTTCCGCGACATTAAATTCCAAAGTATAATTCAACTTTGGAATTTGTGCCTGTAATCAGGCACCTTGCAACTGCACCTGCCAGAAGGTGCATGGAGTCCTCCAGACCTCCAGAGGGCACTAATACTTTGGTATAGTTGCTGAGCATGCGCTGTAGTTAGCTTGTCTGGCAAGTGGGCGGGGGGCCGGAGCGCGCGCACGCGCAGCAGCGGCGGGGCGGGGCCTGGGCTGTCAGCGGCGGGCAGAGGAGGAAGCTGCGGGCAAAGCGCGGAGCTAGGGGCGGGACGGGGAGGCCTGCGAAGGGTCGGGCGACACAGGCCCGGCCATGCGGGCGTGTGGGGGCTTGGGGACCCCGGGGTCGGTGGTGGCGGCCGCCGCTGTGGTGCTGCTCCTGAGTGGCGTGGGTCCGGCGCGCGGCTCCGAGGACATCGTGGTGGGCTGCGGGGGCTTCGTCAAGTCGGACGTGGAGATCAACTACTCCCTCATTGAGGTGAGCGCCCGCCCGACGGCCGGGGCCGGAGCTCGCTGTGTGACCCTGAGCCAGTCGCACAACCTGTCTGGGCTGCGATGGCGTCACCTCAAACACCAGACAGTTGCCACCTGCTCCATGTTCTAGGAGTCCTTCCCTCCTTGAACACTCCGGTCTCCGCGGGCTCGCCACCGTCCCATGCCGTCCCCGTCGCGCTGGGGGTGGGTGGGCGGGGTTCCTGTCGTGGGGTCAGTTTCGGAGTGGGGTTGGGGGCCTAGAGGTATGTGCGCAAAAGGGGTGTGAGGGACATTTTTGGTTGACGATGCTGGTGGTTCATAGCTTTTATCCGGTCACTCAAAACGAAGGCTCTCCCAGATGAAGACCCCAGGCTCTTCAGAACTCAAATTCCAGAAACCCAGAATCCAGATCCAAGATGACAGGGAGCTCTGACCGTCCCCAGAATCCAGGCCCCACATCTCATAAAACTCCGTCTCAGCGGGACCCAGACCCCCTGAAACTTAGATTTCTTGCAACCCGTATTCCAAAACCTAGAGACTGCAAGTCTTATCCCCTTTGCCCCACAGCTCAGTGCCCCCAGAACGTTCTAATCCATTCCTCCAACCCCCGCCCTCCACCCCCAGGGATGCTTTTAGAGAGCATTGATTCCCATTCCAAAGATCCTGACCGGGTAGATCTCTGTTGGCCTCTCTGGGGCTGGGAATATGGATTTTTAATCTTTCTTGGTGTCCCCCGCACCCCAGGACTCCTCTGAAAACGGAGAGTTGTTGGCCGCCCAGATTGCCTTTCTGGGTTGTTAGTGGAGTTACGCTAGAGATTTGTGCTGAAGCCTTTTTGATTAAGTCGTAAATCCCCAGGCAGTTACATGATTATCAGTCCAGTGGGATTATGACCCAGAAAACTTTTGTGAAGAGGAAGGTGACTTGTCGGGATGGACGGGAGGCGGGTGCTGACAAGGAGGCAGGGGAGGGGGTTGGAGAGAGACAGGGAAGGAAGAAGCCATTAGCTGGCAAAGAGAAGGGACTCTGGGGGGACTGAGCCCCCAAAGGCTGACCGACAGCACGTTGCTGGCAGCTGCAGGGCTGTGGTGAAGGGATGAACCAGAATGTTCTACAGATCTGGTTGCTGGGGTGGGTTTGGGGAGGGGTAGATTCCACACCCCACTGGGTCTATCCACCTGGCCTTGTTCCATGTCCCAGTTTTTGTTCTTGGAGGATAGTGCTGAGACAGAAGCCGCGGCATCCAGCACTGTGAATTTCCTAAAGAAAATAATGGTCGCCTTCAAGACCTCTCTCTACCTGTGGCTTCTCTGCCATTTTTGATCCTGAGTCAGCTGTTTAATGAGTCTACCGGCTGGCAGGGGCGGGGCTCCTCTGCTCCGCTGAGTGCCCATGCCACCTCCTGGTTTGCCTCTGGGCATGTGGGCACAGGCCAGTTCAGAAGCCACCTTGCAAGGCTTTTTGTAACTTAGTTTCCTGAGGCTCCCAGAGCAAAGTGAAGCAGAGAGATGTTAGTAGTAGGACATAGTAATATAGTAAAATAATAGGAGTACTTTTATTGAGCCAAGCTGTCTGCCAGGTGCTTAATATGTCAGGATGTGAATGTGTGTTACCACCATGAAGGGGAATGGCTCTTTACCCATGAAGAAACTGGACCTCGGGAGGTTAAATGACTTGTCCAAGGTCGCGCAGTATGTGGAAAACCCACATGTTGCTTGAATATCTTAAAAGGTTAAGAGATTGTATTTGGTAATGCCCAGGATTTGCAAGAACTTTAGAGATCCCTTGAAAAGACATATGTTAAGTACCTTTTGATTTATTTTTGCCCAAGAATGAAAATAAAAGAGGAGATTAAAAATTCTTAGACGATTGTTACTCCTAAGTATTGGGAATCATTTGAGGTAAATGTAGATACGGGCCCCCCTCTCCCAGACCTTCTAGTTTAGAAAGAAGTGGGGCCTGGGAATTGCATTTTAATAAGCACCTTATTAATAGCAAATTGGAAAATTTGTTTTAGATCCATAGAGACAGCCACTAAAAGTACACTGAAAAATATTGAAAAATACGACTTTGGGGGTTTCTAACCTGAAAAATACCTAATCACACTATTTTGTGGACACTTTGTCTTATTTTTCTCTGTAACCCCTGGTGTTCATCACAGCACATAGTAGGTCCGCACAAATTAAATACATATTGACCAAATGCGTTGTGGTGTAATGTATGTAGCTAATCCTCAAAGACGATGTTATGACTTCTCTTCTTTCCTTGCTTTCTAGATAAAGTTGTATACCAAGCACGGGACTTTGAAATACCAGACAGACTGTGCCCCTAATAATGGTTACTTCATGATCCCCTTGTATGATAAGGTAAGAGAGACTACTGTCGTCGTTTACGATATGAAGCCAGAACAGCCTTCAGTTAGCACGTGAGCAAATGCTCGTCTCTTGTAGGTTGTAAGTGGAATCTGACAGTCCTGGCCCAGTTTCGAGGGAGACCATTTATAAACCGGTTTGACTGAGTACAAACCCGACAGCGGTCCTCAGTGTCTGCAGGGACATCTGGCGACGGCCAGAGACATTTTCAGTGGTTACACCTGTTTGAGGTTGGAGGAGTGCGACATCATCCAGTGGGCAGAGGCCAGAAAGGAAGCTGAGCCTGCTGCACAGGACAGAGCAAACGTCAGCAGTGCCAACACCGAGAAACCCTGATTTAAGAGAGCTCTTTATTTGCAAACAGCTTAAGACAGCGTTTTAAAAAACTGTACAAGTGATAGGCGAGTTGAGCTGCGTGGAAAACAACAAAACAAGGTCTTTAGAAGCATATGAAGTAAATTTGTCCATTCCCCGCTCCCAGTTTCTCATCCCTCGGTAGTGATCACCACTAATAAAAGTACTGGCGTGTATCCTGAGAGACGGCTTTCTCCGTATTATGATTACAAAGGGGCGCCTGGGTGGCTCAGTGGCTAAGCGTCCTACTCCGGCTCACGTGATCTTAGACTTCGTGGGTTCCAACCGTGTGTCCAGCTCTGTGGTGACAGCTCAGAGCCTGGAGCCTGCTTTGTATTCTGTGTCTCCCTCTCTCTCTGCCTCTCCCCCAATATACTGTTTTCTCTCTCTCAAAAGTAAATAAACATAAAGGAAAAAAAATTTTATAATTGTAAAGATCCCCACACATGTGCACATGTGCACAGCTGTGTATCCGCGCCCACTCACACCCCACCCCCGTTACCCCTCCCGTTTCTACTTTTCATTTAGGAACGTAGATTTACCGGAAGTTGCAAAAAATAGTCAATACGCGCACTTCATTTTTTGATTTTTTTTTTTTTGTATCAGACGGAACTAAACAACAGGAATTATTCTGAAATTTGATTATTTTTCCCCTGGTACACTTTCAACATCAGCATGCACGGGTCTCCTGATTTCTTTTTCATGGCCGCATAGCACATCAGAATCAAATCAGAAATGGAACTTATGTGACCACGACTCTATTCATTGGCCTAGAGGCTTTTCTCAATTTAAAAATTATCACTGATAACAGCACTCTTCTTGAAATTACATCTTTTGTCACAATATGAAGGGCCTGACTTTTAGAGATTGGTCTTAAAACCTTTTTTTTTTTTTAAACTATTCATATCATTCTTCAAGAAACCAAGGTGTGTGAGAAACATCTAGTTTTAGGAAATGACTTTGGTTCCTAAAGATACACAGTGGCCCTAGCAACCTTGGATGTACGAGGGGTTAATAGGAGGCTCCATTAGTCAGATGTTTGGTATCAGAAGACAGTGAGTGGCTGAACGTCACGCCTTTAGAACTCTTCCATGGGCGCTAACTCGGTGTCTTGTGATTGGTTGGATGGGGACTTGTGGGCATCCAGGTTCAGCCCACCGCGTCCGAAGGGAGCCATGTATCCCACGGCCACTCAGAACACAGTGTAGGCTTGGAATTTCATTGCAGGTATGAAAATGCTAGAGTAAATGGTAGCCCTGAAGTAAATTAGACTAGTTGAAAGGTCATTGTTTTTCATTTCTCTGCCTTTTCTTCCCCCCTCTTAGGGAGATTTCATTCTGAAGATCGAGCCTCCTCTAGGGTGGAGTTTTGGTAAGTTCACTGAGTAACCGGATGTACTCTGTGAAGGATTAGATTGTGTGCTGAATATTCGTTTAAATTGGTGGAGTGCATACACTGTTAAAATACTAAGGGTGCATTTCTAGTGTGGAACAAGGCTTTTCCCCGTTTGCTACTTTATTTTTATTTTTTATTTTTTTAAATGTTTTATGTATTTTTGAGAGAGACATAGTATCAGCAGGGAGAGGGGCAGAGAGAGGGAGACAGAATCTGAAGCAGGCTCCAGGCTCTGAGCTGTCAGCACGGAGCCAGATGTGGGGCTTGAACCCGTGAACTGTGAGGTCATGACCTGAGCCCAAGTCAGAAGCTTAACTGACTGAGCCACCCATGGCCTGTCTCAGAGGATTAATGGGCTGGTATGGGTAGGTGCTGAGAAAAGCTGGCATGTAATTAGCAATGCATAAATACTTCAAAGCATTCTGCACACATACAAACAAAAGCTCAGAACTTTCCTGATGTGTCTGCCTTTTATCACAGCTGGAGATGCGGATGGAAAGGGGTTGAGATAAGAGAGGGTTCTGCTTTTTTTTTTTTTAAACATTTATTTATTACTGAGAGACAGACAGAGCATGAGCGGGGGAGGGGCAGAGAGGGAGGGAGACACAGAATCTGAAGCAGGCTCCAGGCTCTGAGCTGTCAGCACAGAGCCCGACTCAGAGCTTGAGCTCACACACTGGGAGATCATGACCTGAGCAAAGTCGGACGCTTGGCCAACTGAACCACCCAAGGCGCCCCAGGTTTTGCTTTGTCGTGGCTGACATTTCCCAGGAGTAGGTGTGTGTGTACCCCAGTTCGGTAGTGTGGGGAGAAGGGCGGGGGGCTGGTTGGTTGCGGCAGGCTTGCTCCTGAGTTAGAGGAGGAAGGATTGAGTCCCTGCCATCCCAGAGGGCAAAGTGGAGGTCAGATGGCTGAGAGCTAATGTGGCTTCGTGAAGAAAGTTCTTTGAGAGTTCGTAGTTCGGGGGGACCTGACCTGTGCCTTCCAGAAGGAGGAGGAGGGAGCCCAACACAGGGCTGAAGCAGGGGTTACAGAGTCGGCAGCCTGTGGGAGTGTTTGGTTTCAGCCCCCTCCCCTCCTGCCAGCTGGTTTCTTCCTCAGCATCTGTATGACGTCATTCACGTGTAGCTCTAGTTCACTCATTCCATCACTATGTGAAAAGAAAGGGATTTACCCCCTTCTGTGGACGGACATGTGGGCTGCTTCTCAACTTTGGCCTAAGTGTCGTGCTCCTGCAAGTCCTTGTTCCTGTCTCTTGGTACGCGTGTTTTGCATGTTTGCGTCTCTCTTGGGTGTACCCCAGGAGGGGGCGAGCTGGGCAAGAGAGCATTCACACGGCAGCTCTCGTCCATGCTGTCTGATATCCAAGCAGGTGTGTAAAGTGTGCTCTACCAGCAGTGGGTAGGCGTTCCGGGTGCCCCGCCGTCTCTCCGGCACTTGGTTTGGCCCGTCTTTGTCATTTTAGCCACGCCGGTGGTAATGTGGTGGTCTCCCGGTGGTCTTGATGTGCATTTGCTCCATGGTCAATGAGATGAGTGCTTTTTATATATGTTTATTGGCCATTTTGATAGCCTTTTTGGTCATTTTTCTCTTTAAGTCTTTTTGTGCATTTTTTACTGGCATTTTCCTGTGTGTGTGTGTGTGTGTGTGTGTGTGTGTGTATAATTCTTCACTTTAATCAAAAGTCTCCTGATTTTCCCATTTTTTCTACTTATTCTGCATTCTTCATAAACTTTTATTTTTTTTTAAGTTTATGTATTTATTTTGAAAGAGAGAACATGTGAGTGGGGAGGGGCAGAGAAAGAGGGAGACCGAATCCTAGGCAGGTCCCCATGCCCATGCCATCAGCACAGAGCCCAATGCGGGGCTCGAATTTAGGAACCGCAAGATCAGAACCTGAGCTGAAGTCGGACACTTAACCAACTGACCCACCCAGGCGCCCCTCTTCCTAACCTTTTAAAAACTTGAACCCTTACTATGATGATCTCTTCAATTTTTTAGACAGAGTCAGTTAATTGCTCGTATTGAAAAATTTGGGGCTAGCATAAAATCCAGGTTTCGGTTTTTTCTTCAGAAGTTGACATTTGGCACAAACTGAGTATTGGCATCCTCTTTTCCATTCACTCTAGGCCCCTTGTGGCCTGTCTCCGTGCTTGGCTCCCGTGGGCATTGGAGTTTCCGGTCCTGGTTTAATGTGGCTGCACTCATGCCCTGGGCCAGGGGACAGTTGGTAGGCAGACTTCTGCAGGTTGAATTGGGGCTCTGTCACTCCCAGACTCTGTGACTTTGGGGGTCCAACCTTCTCTTGTCTCAGCATAGTAATCAGTGAGAGGTGTTAGCACCTACCTTCCACGTAGTTGTGCGGACCACACGCTCTTAGCCCCGCGCCTGGTCTGGGGTAAGCCTCCAGTAACTGAAACTCTTTGGCACGTACCGAATTTTCCGTGAGACTCTGAGCTACGGTTTAGCTGAAAGACGGTTATCAAAGTGTATTACCCTCCACACACTGTTTCACCCTGGGGTGGGGAACTGGGTGGCCGGGGGAGCCCTTCCTGCATCCGTCTTGGTACCTTGGGATTTTAAACCATGCGTGCGTGTTACATGCTCAACAGTAACTGAAATGGAAGCTAAGCAGTGAGAGGTGTTTTGCTTGGGCAGGCGCACCTTATCTCAGCACTAAACTGGCTCTTGTGTCTCCTACCCTGTCCCCTCCCCTCCCACCTTCATTTCTTAGAGCCGACGAACGTGGAGCTCTACGTGGATGGCGTCAGTGACATCTGCACGAAGGGCGGGGACATCAACTTTGTGTTCACGGGGTTCTCTGTCAATGGAAAGGTTAGCCTTTGGAACAGTCCTGTTTTTTGTTGGTTGCTCTGTATTAGATACGGAGTCTTCTCTGGCCTTTTTTAAATGGTCGAGTGAGCCCACAAGGGACCCGTAGGTAAGCTTCAAGAGGCGGAATTTCGCGTGAGAGGCGGTGGGTGTTTTTCGGGGTCAGGTCCAGGTTCCTCGTCATTCTCCCGCATGGGCGGTTGCAGGGAGAGCCAGGCCGTTCCCTGTGAAGGCTGCTGGTGAGTAACCGGTGGGGCTGGCCTTTCAGAGGCGTGAGGGCGGGAAGGGCGCAGGCCCCGCTTGTCATCGCTCTGGGTGCCTCTTCCAGGCAGGATTTGCGTTTGCTTTGGCCCCTCCCCCTGGGGCTGTCTCCGGAAACTAGGTTCTCTGAGAGTTTTGGGGGCCCCCTGGTAGCGTGAATTTAGAGTGCTGACCTGTGTGAACGGCAGCCCCGAGCTCAGATTCTCTGAGCTCCATCCGGCACCAAGGGCCACGTGCAGATTTGCTGGCTGTCCTTTCCTTCCTGGCAGGTTATTTCTCCGTCACCTTTACGCCGAGAGTGTTATGCTCGCTCTCGGGTGAGGCAAGGGGTCCCGGTTTCATGCGTGAATTCCTCGCCGGGAAGGAGGATCATGGATATGTTTTTCTTTTACTGTTGAGACTGTAGAATGGTGTCCCTTTAGCTGATAGTGTTTTAGATTCAGTGAAACAATTATTTCACCGTTACTGCTCCCTCTCTCAGCCCCTCAGATCTCCCCGGAAACCGTATCCATAATCTGTCTAATCTTTGCAAAGGAGTCGGGACCCCAGGAGGGATCTAAGCTCATGCGGGGACGTGAACGGGCCGGGCAGCAGCTGGCTCTAGTCTTGACCTCCTTCTGCTCGGCAGGTCCTCAGCAAAGGCCAGCCCCTGGGCCCCGCGGGAGTCCAGGTGTCTCTGAGAAACACGGGGACCGAAGCGAAGATCCAGTCCACCGTGACACAGCCTGGTGGAAAGTGAGTTGTGCCCGTGTCACCCTGCTTCACGGAGAGGGGGTACTGTGACTCGAGGGGGGGGGGGCTTCAGATCTAGGGACTCCTGGGTTTAAATCCTGATTTGGGTTCTTAACTTCAGGCAAGTTCCTGTCTCTCAGGGCCTCGAACTCTTCGTCTGTAAAACGGAAGTCATCCGACCCATCTCCTCCAGTACTGAGGGGATGAGTTAAGGTCTCTACAGTACCTAAGGCAGTGCCTGGCACATAGTAGGCCTTCATGTAACAGCTGGGACTGGCTCTGGAGCCTGAAAACCTGGGTTTGAATGCTTGTTCCCCCACTTAATGGGTCTGATCCCACGGCAGGTTACTTAGCGCCTTGGGCCTTAGTTTCCTCATTTTTAAATGACAGTGGTGGTGGAACCCACCTCCCAAGGTTATTAGGAATATTAATATTATTTCAAACTGCCTGGTGTGGAATATGTGCTTAATCGTGTTAGCTCAATATCGATTTGCTCAATTATGATTTTAAAAAATCATTTTATCACTATTACATGGAAATTATCTTGTAGTTGGAACCGACAGCTATTTAATTAACCTTGTTGAGTCAGATTTAAAGTATTTATTCAGTGGATGTGTATCATCAAGTTGTAAGTGTTAACAGATGTGCCAAGATTAATTCGGAATAGTTCCAACTGATAATTTTGAAAGCATTCAAATCATTACTCTTTCAGTATACAAAACCAACGTAACTGCAAATTAGAAGTTGATAATGAGTCTGTCGGTAAGCTATCCAGTTTTTAAATGAGGGTGGTTGAAATCATCTTTCAGTTTGGGGATGACGTTTACTTCTGCTTGGCTGATGCCTGTGGGGGAACACGGGGCTTCTGTGTTCTCTAGACTAGTCGTCGTTTTCTTTTGACCCCGCTGGAAAAAGTGACTTGAACTGGTTGAATCGCATTCCTCTGTACTTACTAAAACAGCGGTCTTAACCTTGCAGAAGTAGAGGGTCAGTCTCACTAAGACCAAAATCCAATAGTAATTTCCATTTCATCGTAGCAAAGTAGCAAAATACCACCGCAGGAGAAGAAATGAGGCGGATTTCCGGTAGTCCGTTTCACTAGAATTAGCCCTCTCGTCGTCTGGGGCCTTGTGCATGGAAAGGGTTGAATATGTCAGGATCCTGGCGGTGGTGTTTCCGGCCTCATCTCCTGTCCCTCCACTGGTGGTTTGCCTCTAGCTACCTCATTGGTCTTCATCAGCATCTGATTTCATCACAGTGGTGTGTGCGAGAGCCTGGAATGACTTTTACTGTATTTATTTCCGCTCCGGGATCTCAACTCTCCTGCACAGGATTCAGAGCTTGCTGTCCCTTGCCCTACCCATGTCATCAGCATCGTCTTGTTAGTGACGGCCTCAGCCTGTTGGATCTGTTCTCTCTTCTTTACATGGGACTCCTCCCTCTCACTTCTGTTCCTTTGGACACGTCCTTTCCTCCTCTTTGCCTATTCATGCCTCACAACCTTGTCAATGCACCTGAGTGTTCTGTGACTGATCCCTGCTAAGCCACAGTGGCTGGTTTTCAGGTCAGAAATCGCTGGGGCTTAAGGGCAACCTAAAACCTCCTTCCTGTCCATGCACAGAACACCTGTTCCTGTATACAGTAAGTACTCAGTTAGTGCTCCCTGATGTGGATTTGTACAGCAAAGGATAGGATTTTTTTTATGCTCATGTAACAAGCTAATGGCTAGTTTGTGATAATTCAAACATTGTTTTCTAGTGCTTCCAGTACTAGTCATAAATTAGTAGACTTGGGTTGCTGAAAGAAAGTTTATTGGCTCTTTGTATTTCTTAGGTTTGCATTTTTTAAAGTTCTTCCTGGAGATTATGAAATTCTTGCAACTCATCCAACCTGGGCACTGAAGGAGGTGAGTATTAATGTCAACAGCTGTGCCACCAGTGTTCTGGTTTGGGGACAAACATAGGAGTTTCAGTTCAAGATACGAAATGGGTTTACGGTTTTTCCGGAAGTAGATGAAAAAGGACAGCGCTACTGATTGGTTTGGTGGTATTTATAAGATAAAACTCACTGTAGCAGATGTTGCTTATGTTGCTTTTGGTTTTAGGTGGCAATATTGTCTTCCTGCTGTGAAATAGGTCTGTTATTAACTGTAGCTATTTTAAGCTGAATCAACACCAGAAGGACCTGATGAGATTTACTTGTTCTTTTTCCAGTCGGAAACGGCAATCTATAAATACACTTAACATTCTAGAAACTGTTGCACATGTGCCCAAGAAGAATATAAAAGACTGTTTATTGCAGTTTTGTTTGTAATAGCAAAATATTGTGAGGAACCTAAGTGTTCATTAGGTAGAGAGTGGTATCATCATGCACTCGGATGAGGACTGAGCAAGAGCTGCGTGAATCAGTAGGAGCACATTTTAAAACATGACGTTAGAGGGGCGCCTGGGTGGCTCAGTGGGGTAAGCCTCCAATTTCAGCTCAGGTTGTGATCTCCCAATTTGTGAGTTCAAGCCCCACGTCAGGCTCTGTGCTGACAGCTCAGAGCCTGGAGCCTGCTTCGGATTCTGTGTCTCCCTCTCTCTCTGACCCTACTCTGCTCACACTCTGTCTCTCTCTCTCTCTCTCTCTCTCTCAAAAATTAAACATTGAAAAATTAAAAAAAAAATTAATTAAAAAGAACCATCAGAGTCATTATTTCTGTTTTTAACTAAAAGGTTTTATGCATTTATAATGTATTGTTTTGTTTGTAATAGCAAAATATTGTGAGCAACCTAAGTGTTCATTAGGTAGAGAGTGGTATCATCATGCACTCGGATGAGGACTGAGCAAGAGCTGCGTAGATCAGTAGGAGCACATTTTAAAACATGACGTTAGAGGGGCTTTAAAAATGTTTTATTTAAAACTCATGGCTTAAAGAAAACCAAACAAATGTGGCTTATACATTATGATTAAAGTAAATTTTAAGGCTTACATTGTTAATTGAATGCATAAAGGAATTTGAGTTTGTTAATATAAAATTGTGTTTCAAAGTAGGGCGTGCTGTTTCAGGTCAGGATGGTGAGTGCCCAGGGGTTAGTGCCATGGCAGTGAGCGTGAAGGGGCTTCTGGGTGCTGGTCCCAGTGTGTTCAGTTTGTGAAGAATCACTGTGCCCTACAGTTTGAACGTGTGCATTTTTCTCCATGTAAACTGTGCTTTGGCAGACAGCTTTAAAAACGCATGCATACAGTCCATTAAGTATGGCGAAAAAAGCATGCTCATTAAAAATAATTGAAACAGATAGAACAGTTTGCGGTAGCAGAAGTGGTAACAGAGGCGGGCAGTTTGGAAGGTGGAAAAAGGTAAAAGAGGTAAAGTGTTATTGCGCAAAGGAAATCATTGTGGTCTTCATTTTGCCACCTTTCAGTTCATTTTGCTTGTGAACACTTAATTGTGATCATACTATACTCCCAGTTTTCTATGTTACCCTCCACCTGTTATTTTGTTTTATGTTTATTTATTTATTTTGAGAGAGAGAGAGAGAGAGAGAGTGAGTGAGTGAGGAGGGGAAGGGTGGAGAGAGAGGGAGACAGAGAAGCCCAACCAGGTTCCGTGCTGTCAGCGCAGAGCCTGATGCGGAACTTGAACTCACAAACTGTGAGATCACGACCTGAGCCGAAACCAAGAGTCCAGAGGCCTAACTGACCGAGCCACCCAGGCGCCCCTGTTACTGTTGTAGCTGAAGCACGTCTTCATGTTGTTGAACACTCTGTGTGGTCGTTCAGGAAGTTAAAATCCCCTCTTCCGTAGGCGAGCACCACTGTGCGGGTGACCAATTCCAACGCCCACGCCGCCAGCCCCCTCATAGTGGCCGGCTACAACGTGTCTGGCTCTGTCCGCAGCGACGGGGAGCCCATGAAAGGGGTGAAGTTTCTTCTCTTTTCATCTGTAGTATCCAAAGAGGTGAGTAAAGAACAGTGGAGAGCAGACGAGCTTGTGGGAGGGCGGGGCTGCCGGCTTATGGACCCAGGACCCGCCGCTGACAACGCAGCTCAGGGTGGATGTCTGGTCTCCACGTTGAGGAACGTTGTGTTCTCTCCGTTGACTCACAAGACGCTGAGGGTCTTTGATTGTGGAGCGTGCACAGGCCCTGGAATCAGTCAGACCCGGGTGCACACCTGTCTGCACGCTGCCTCTCGTGGGCTGAGTGGCCCGGCCACCTCATTTTCCTGCGCTCCGTTTTCTTGTTCAGAGTGGTGACCGGTCGTAGAGAAAGATAATCATGGCGTTTTTTCCCCAAGGAGACTGTGCCAATTTTTAACTTCTCAACTCGAGTGTAAAAAAGTCTGTGTTCTTTTTATCTCCACTATTATGGATTTCAGAAATATGGATCTCGTGACATAAAGCTTAGAAAAATTTTCCAATAGCATGGCTATTTGCTGGCGATCAGAGCACATAAGAAAAGGAAGTCATTTTTGCCCCCCACCCCCTGTGGCGTAGGATGTCCTGGGCTGCAACCTCTCGCCGGTGCCCGGCTTCCAGCCCCCAGATGGGAGTCTGCTGTATTTGTGCTGCGCGGTCTCCAAGGAAGACGGCTCCTTCTCCTTCTATTCCTTGCCCAGTGGGGACTACACTGTGGTGAGTGGAGGAGATTTGTGTCCTCTGGGTGTTTGGGACCCTTATGACGCAGTGAGCATCGATGCCATTTGGGTGTTAAAAGGAATAAATGATTGACCCGCAGTTTTGTGACTGTTTGATTTAGTGCAGTTATTTGAGGTGAGATTCTGACCTTTCAGTAACAGCTGCAAAAAGTTTGGGCTTCCTCTTTTAAGATCGGCAAGAGGATTCACATTTTGCCGCTTGGCTCACCTCCAAACCCTTGTCATTGGTGGCCTTTTGGGTCAGTTTTTAGTATTGATGGTTGAATCTTATTGCTGGCTCTTCGTAACGAAAGGCCCTTCCTTCTAGATCCCCTTCTATAGAGGAGAGAGGATCACCTTTGATGTTGCTCCTTCTAGACGTGACTTTACAGTGGAACACGACAGCCTGAGAATTGAGGTAGGACCTGCCGGCCTTCTGGAGGGACAGGTGTTTGAGTTTCCTATCCCTGGGCACAGGTGTTGCAAACATGGTTAAGAAAAAACGACGAGTATTTTATCTAGAAGGGCTGGGCTGCTGGGCAAAACAGACTCGTGCTCGGTCCCAGTTTAGCCTGGGATCCCTTCTCACGTAATCTCTTCATCTGAGTAAACTGGAGCCCCCGAGTTGTAGCTGCTTTGTGCAATGAAATGTATTTAGTGCAGGCCAGTGCCAGACGATTCAGGTACCGTCACAAGGGTGGGTGGACAGTGGGGACCCAACGAGGCACAGAATTCTGTTCTTTCAGGGGGCGCCTGGGTGGCTAAGTCGGTTAAACGTCCGACTTCGGCTCAGGTCATGATCTCATGGTTTGTGGGTTCAAGCCCCACATCAGGTTCTGTGCTGACAGCTCAGAGCCTGGAGCCTGCTTTGGATTCTGTGTTTCCCTTTCTCTCTCTGCACCTCTCTCATTCATGCACTGTTTCTGTCTCAATAATAAAGAAACATAAAAAAAAGAATTTAAAAAAACCACATAAAATTCTGTTCTTTCAGAATTTGGTGGCTCCGATAGGTAAATCAGCTAGACTATTAGAAGGTGATAAATGGTGTGTAGAAGAATAAAGCAAGGAAGCAGGTGCACACTTTCAGGGCTGAGACGAGTTACCATCTTCCGGGTACTCTTGGAAGTCCTCACCGTGAGGGTGATGTTTGAGCAACAACCTGAGGGGGAAGAGGCAGGGTGGAAAGTGTTTGAGGCAGAGGGAGTGGCAGGTGCAAAGTTCCTGAGGCCGGAGTGTGCCTAGAGGGTTTGGGGGATCCCAAGGAGGCCAGGGTGTCTGGGGTGGAGGGAGTGGGGAAGGGAGAGACGATGGGGCACATTATACAGGACCTGGTGGGCCACTGAGGCAGTGAGCGAGCAGAGGAGAGGTGTGATTCCTCGGGTAGTCATGTTGGGGAGAGTTTGCGGGGAGCTAGGTGGAAGAGAAGGACTGGTTAGTCAGGAGGCTGTGGCCATAAACCAGCTGAGAGCTGAGAACTCGGGCTGCAGGGAGGGGGCGAGAGAGGGGAGGGGTGAGGGATTTGGTGAAGGTCGGCCTGACACACTCCCTAGATCCTAAAATAGATGGCAAATGTGTTTTCCATCACATTTTATCTTTAATTACAGAAGTAGATAATGGTTACCGTAGAAAATTTGCTAGATAGAGCAGATCCCCAAAGAAAATAGTAGTCTTCATAAATGGACCTCCCAGTGTTACAGTTATTGAAAAAATTAGATTTTAATCGCTTTCTTTTAATGTTACATTTGAAAGTACTATGTTAAAGTAGCTTAAATTGGTAGGAGCTAGCTTGTAGGTCACATGCTCAGTGGGGTTCTGACTGCGTGTTAAGATTCTGTGCAGCACTTGCCTGTTTTGTGCCTGCCGGACGCGGGCAGGGGGTGCTCGCTTCAGGGGCCGGGCGGGGAAGGGTGGGCGCGGGCGAGCGGTGAGGGGCAGTCCCAGGCCTCAGCCACATGCACGTTTTTAAGCAGAGATGAAGAAAATTTCAGGGCGGGGCCTGTGAGCTGCATGAGCCAGGAGCCACCAGAGTGCGTTCTTTATTCCCACTGGGATTCAGTGCCTGGCACATAGTAGGTGTCTCGTAGAAGGAGTCATTGGGTGAACATAGGGATCGGTGAGTGGTAACCGCATCTTGTTAGAAGGATCAAAGGGGCTACTGGAATTTTAAAGAAGACGTTTTAGTTTTCTGAAATTCTCTTGAATGCTGTTGTATGCACGCACGCACGCATTCATTCATTGAGGAGCAGCCTATTGAGTGCCTACTGTGTACCAGCTGACTACAACAGAAAAGGCCCCTGTGTTCATGTAGCTTGCATTCTAATAGGCGGACTGGCAATAAGAAATCGAACGAGCTCATTTTCAGATACTGGTAAAAGTCTGACGAAGCGAATAGCATAGGGTAGCATGATAGATCGTGACCGGCTCGGGGCAGGAGGCAGGGCCCCTGAGATGGGGCGGACAGGCAGTTGGGGGAGGCCTCTCAGACGGAGGAGCTGACGGTTTGAGCTGAAACCTGAATGGTGGGAAGGAGCGGCCTCCTCCCTGATCCCCACGAGCGGGACAGAGTGAGCCAGGCCCAGAGCAGCTGGTGTGGAGGGCCCATGTGAGGCGTGCCTGCCGAGCACGAGTGTGGTCAGCTTGAGGCTGCAGAGACTGGGGGGCTGGCACATAGCGACGGGGAGAGCAGAGCCCTGGCACCCACGAGCGGGGGCACAGACACGTGTGAACCAAGCACAGGGCGCATACGGCGGGGGAAGAAGGTGGCCCGGGTGAGGGAATGAGGCTATGAATCTGGGTCGTGGTGGGAAGAGATAGTGCACCTGGCAGGGATGGTGTGTGGAGGATGGATGGGTGTGGGGAGGGGTCCCAGTGACACTGGGGCTTGCGGTTGGGAGACTGGTGGGTGGTGCGGTTCGCCAGGGCAGGGGGCTTCTGGAGGGGAGGAGGCAGGTGGAAGCAAGGCGGTGGGCTCTCAAGTTTGACTCCATGAGCTTCAACTGGGGGAGTAAGCTTCTAGATCTTTTTCATTCAGTTATTTGACAGACATCAACGTGCTGGGAACATAAGAAAGCAGGCAGACCCGCGAAAGTGCAGCGGTGTGGGAGTGGCGCGGGCTGGGGGGCTGGGGGGCTGGGAGGGCCCGGCTGGCACCCGGGGCTCCCCCGTGATGGCCGTGCTGAGCTGTGGCCCCCTGGACGGCAGCCTGAGTGAGCCGGGGGGCTTGTGCACTCCGGCGCGTGTGAGCCTTCTTCCTGTCCTTCGTCTTGCAGCCCGTGTTCCATGTCATGGGATTCTCCGTCACTGGGAGGGTCCTGAATGGACCCGAGGGAGAAGGTGTTCCGGATGCGGTGGTCACTCTGAGTAACCAGATCAAAGGTCAGCAGAGGCGTTGGCCCCGGGACTGCAGGGGTTTTTGATCACAGAGGGAGACAGAAAGGGAACTGTCTTAATGACTGAAAATGCGCCAGCTCTTTGTCTCCAGCATTCTTGTTTAGATGGTGGGGGGCGGGGCGTATACAGTCATTCTTGGCTCATCTTCTCTGCGCTTGTTTTTGTTTTCTAGTCAGAACAAAAGCCGATGGCTCCTTCCGCCTGGAGAACATCACGACTGGGACATACACCATCCACGCTCAGAAGGAACACCTCTACTTTGAGACTGTCACCATCAAAATCGCACCTAACACTCCTCAGCTGGCTGACATCATTGCAACAGGGTAAGGCCGTTGTGTTTGTTTCTGGAAGTACCCGCGTGGATCTCGGCAGCCAGCAGAGAACAGAATTACCTTCTATCTGGCGGTGTGTTTCTGCCCAGGCTCCACGTCCGGTTCTGGACCCCCGTGAGAAGTCCAGGCTGGTGTTCTTAGAGAGATGAGGGCCGGGGCGTCTGGGCGGCTCAGCCCATTCAGCGTCTGACTCTTGATGTTGGCTCAGGTCATGATCCAGGGGTCGTGGGCTTGAGCCCTGCAAGCTTGGGATTCTTTCTCTCTCTCTCTCTCTCTGCCCCTCTTCTCCACTCTCTGTCTTTTTCTAAAATAAAATGAAAAAAAAATTTACAAAGGTTAGTGCTAAGTCTTATAAACTGAAGTTACTCCTATGTAGATACTTTAGGAAAATTGTTTTGCTTCAAAGATAAAATGGACCTAAGGTAGAAGATCGCTCGTGTCTGACTCCACATCTCCAGACCTTCCGTGGCTTAACTCTTGAGGACTTGGGAAGATAGTGTAGTTGCTTGAGAAAAGTGTCGTAAGATGCTTCCGGTCACTGTCAGGGTTCTGCCTGCCTTGTTGTACTTACTGTGAGTGTGTGAGGGGACGTCTGGTGGCTGAATTCGTGCTCTTCCATCCTGTAGTGATACCATGCGGTGCACAGAACCCAGGCCTTGGAGTCGGGTCTCGGGTCCTGGTCTCACCTGTGGGCAGGTCTGGCCTGGGTCTGCTGCCATCTGTGTCTGAGGCAGCAGAGACGCTCACTGAACTGGGGCAGGGCAGGGTCTCCCTGGAGAGAGGCGGCGGAGGCAGAGGCTTGGAGACTTTGGGCAGGACAGGAGAGTGACAGGGCCGGAGCGGGGAGTCTCAGAGGACGTCTTCACACCCCTGCTGGAGGAATGGGGCTTTCTCTATCAGGGGTCTGGCGGCCAGTGATCGATTTTGAGCATGGAGGTGACATGGTTAGGTTTTCGTTTTCATTGAGGCACCCCGGCAGACGTGGTGGAAGGTGGCCATGAAGGGGACAAGACTGAGGCACAGGTGGTGTGAAAACAGACTTGATGAGGGCCTGCCTTACGGGGAAATCGGGGATGGGCTGGAAAAGTATTTAGGGGTTTCCAGTTAGAGAAGCAGGATGGCTGTGGACAGGGCACAGGGGCCCCTCAGGTGACAAGGGTTCAGGCTTGACCTCGGGATCGGTAGGACCACTAGGTGGCGCTCTTCACCAGGTGCCTCAGTAGCTAGATGGAGCCGGGGCCAGGTGGCTGCCTGCATGTAGATGTATAATAGGAAAAGTAGAAGAACAGGAGACCAGAAATGGAATGCTGGGGCTTGGGGGCGGCCTCAGAGGGTCCAGGCAGCAGCGTTTAGGTATGCGGTGGCCCCTGATGGCCAGGGAGCTGAGCCCTGAAAGCACGATGCATTGGCTTGGTCACAGGAGGCCACGGTGACATTTTCTGTAGATGGGTGGGGGTCAAGGTCAGAGGGTCTGTGGCAACTGGGAGACGAGGAAGTACATCTTCAGTGGAACCTGGTGCTTCTGCGTCTGTGATGCTAGAGCTCAGAACATCATTTTGGATTCACGCCCTGCCTCCTTTTCCTTCATAAACATTTTTGAGCAACTACTTTGGGGTGAGGCACTGTGATAAAGACTAGCAGGACAGAGACGGGGCTTTCGTCTTCCTGGGGAGACAGGCTTGAGCTGGGTAATCTGTGGTAGTATGTTCCGGTGGGTGTGCAGGGAAGGGGGCCGGGGCCCTGTGAGGCCCCTCACTGGGGAACTAGCAGTTAGCTTCCCAAACAGGAGGACCAGTGTGTTCTGAGGCCCATTGGGGGCGGGGGGGAGGGAGGAGCTTTCTAGAAGGTGGCCAGCGTGGCTGGAGGAGCTGGTGAGGTTAGAGAGCCTGTGGCCAGGTTGTGGAGTTGGGGTCATCTCCCCAAACATGATGGAAAGTTGTTGAAGTGTTTTCGGCAAGGGAGCCGTATGGATCAGGGCTTTTAGAGTACATTTTTTTCTCATGCTCTGGCTGCTGTGTGGGGAAGGGGTGTCAGGGAAGCCAGAGTATGGGTGGAGGGACGCGATAGAAAACGGTGACGGTTGTCTGGAGGAGATAGGGTGGTGGCGGGTGCAGGGGACCAGCAGGGGAGGACAGGAAGTAGATGCACTTGATAGATAATGTGGGGAGGGAGTAGCCGGCCTTGTGTTGTTGGGGCCCCATAGTTCCTATTCGAGCAACTATGCACGGAGATGGGGGATGACACTTGTATTTATTTTTTATCTTAAAAGTTGAATATTTGGGTCAAAGGAAAGAAAAACAACACTTGTCGAGCATCTTTGGAAAAATTCATTTTCTTTTTGGGCCAACATAGCACGTTTGCCTTTTAATTCATTCATATTTTTCTTCTTAAAAAACAATTCCCAATTTATTTGAGAAGAAAATGCTTTGGCTTCTGTCCAAATGACTGTGAAAGTATAATTATCTTAGAATGCATCAAAATCATCAATTTCTTTCCATAAACGTATTCAACCTTGGTGAAGGAATCAATTTTCTTTAAGGTGTTTTATTTTGAGAAAGAGAGACAGAGCACAAGGGGGGGAGGGGCAGAGAGAAAGGGAGACACAGAATCTGAAGCAGGCTCCAGGCTCTGAGCTGTCAGCACAGAGCCCGATGCGGGGCTCGAACCCATGAACCATTAAGATCATGACCTGAGTTGAAGTTGGATGCTTAACTGACTGAGCCACCCAGGTGTCCCAACACAAATCAATTTCTGAGGGCTTCATTATAAGACTACAGTGTCCTACCAGCTTTTCAGTTTTTTTTTTTTAAGCCAAAGCCAATATACATTTGAGGTTTGGGGTCACTGGACTGTTGTCTTTGAGAATATGAGCTAAAACAGGTGGGATGGATAAAATATTTAAAACTTTCTCAGAGGTTCAATGTAGAGTGAAAAAGGTGACATAACCCATGACATGTATATAAATAAGACCATATGAAAGGTCCTTAAGAACAACTCATCAGTTAGGGCGCATGGGCGGCCCAGTAGGTAGGGATCTGACTCTTTCATTTCAGCTCAGGTCATGCGCTTGAGCCCCTTTATTGGGCTCCTCGCTGGCAGCGTGGAACCTGCTTGAGGCTCACTTGCTTTCTTCTTCTCTCTCTCTCTCTCTCCCTCCCTCTCTCCTCTCTCTGCCCCTCCCTCTGCTCATGTTCTTGCTAGTGCTTTCTCTCTCTCTCTGATGATAAACATTAAAAAAGAAAGGAAATAGCTCACCAGTATTCCCTTCCTGTCCTTTTATTCTGAAAGTGCCCAGCAGGGAAAGTGAGAACCAAAATGTGTGTCCTTAAATCTAGATCAGAGGCCTTTCTCTGTGAAGGGCCAGAGAATGAATTCGGTGGGCTTCACGGGCCATACGGCCTCTATGACAAAGCACACCCCAGCCAATTCGTAAATGACAGGTGTGGCTGTGCTCCAATTAATCTCTATTTAGCACCTCGAAATTTGAACTTCGTATGATTTTTACATGTCAAACTATTATTCTTTTGATTTTCCCGCCCCTCTTTGAACCCTTGAGAAGTACGGAAGTAGAAGTGTGCACCCCCTTCTTGGCCCGCGGTGCGTCCAGGAACCGGCGGCTGGCTGGATTTGGCACGCGGCCCCTGCCCCTCGACCCCTGCTCTAGATCGTGAGCTCACGCGGAGGCTGGTCCCTTCTCTCTGTGGGGACGCCTGGCTTGTCCCGGCCCTTAGGCATCTCCTCGCTGTGCTGTTTTATGCCATTTTTTATTGGCTGCGGGGTTGGCCGCTTCAGCAACAAGAGCACCCCTTAATCAACCAGCATCGAACCCAACTTTCTCTCCTTCTGCCCAGAGCAGCAACCGATCTTTAGCTAAACTGCTGCTTCAGGATCAGAAACTGCAAGCTTTGTCGGCCGAGGGTGGCTTTGCTGGTCCTGATCAGGAAGGGACGCGCCTGTCATGTGCTTCTCCGGGGATGCTTTGCCATGCTTAACACGCCGCTCACTTAGAGCCTCCAGTGTGAGTCATACCTGATGAGGGCCTGCGCTGGTGGCCCCTGGAGTTCAGTTGTAGCTTAATAAACTTTTTTTTTTTTTTTAACATTTATTTATTTTTGAGAGACAGAGCATGAGCAGGAAGGGGCAAAGAGAGGGAGACACAGAATCCGAAGACAAGCTTCAGGCTCCGAGCTGTTAGCACAGAGCCTGACATGGGGCTTGAACCCACGAACCATGAGATCATGACTTGAGCCAAGGTTGGCCACTTAGCCAACTGAGCCACCCAGGCGCCCCAGTTCTTTTGGATTTCTTTTTTCTTTTTTTTAATTTTTTTTTTGGAAACTTTTTTTAACTCCATTACCTTTCTGTTCACATCTCCCTGATTGCTTTTATCCACAGATTATATCTAATCACAGGCAAGGAAGGTGTCCTTGATACTGCTGCCCCGTTTTGTGGCTGGGCAGTGCCCCGTGCTCTAGGCTGCTCACAGTGCCTGCGTGAGCTTCGGCCCACAGTCTCAGGCCAAGGCTGTGCCACCGTCAAGGATCCACTGGACCCAAAACATTTTTATCATCTGCCAATTTTCTGAAAGCAGTTCCTCAGTGGGGCTTCCAGAGCAGTGGGGCTGCCAGAGGTCACCCAGGACACACCCATAGCCCTCTCCTGGCCTCCCTGACGCAGAAAGAGGCTCAGTCTTCCTGCCAGAGGTCGCTTTTTGAAACTGGAGTCACTTGGGCTGCTTTTCTGTGTCTTTGTTAAGGTGCAACTAGTCCTCGGGACCAGGGCGGGACGAGGGACACGCCGTCGGGGCTGGTCAGTGCCTCTCCCGTTACCGCCGAATTCTCGCCACAATGAATGGTCCCCTCGTTGCAGGTTCAGTGTCTGTGGCCAGATATCAATCATTCGCTTCCCGGACACTGCCAAGCAGATGAGTAAATACAAAGTTGTCCTGTCGTCTCAGGACAAGGACAAGTCTTTGGTCACCGTGGAGACGGATGCTCATGGATCATTTTGTTTTAAAGCAAAACCAGGGGCCTACAAAGTCCAGGTACGGTGAGTTTGTTTAAGACATTTGATATTTTTATTTAAGATATGTAAGAGAGTGATTTTTAAAAGGCTTATTATTAGCTAGAATGTGGTTACAGAAGGAGCCTTTCTATTCCCAATTTCTTATTTGAAGGTATACATTTCCGCAAGTCAAATAGAGCAGATGGGCGCCCAGTTTGAAAACGATACTCAGCCGGCTCTTTTCTCCAGTCCCGATGTTTATTAGGCGTTACTTCTGGGTAGCCAATCATATCCCCACCTTCTGAGGCTTCTGGCTGCTATAGACCGACTACCCATAGGTCCCAAAGGAGAGCCAAATTCACCCTATATGAATGGCGGTGCCACAGAGCACGGCTTCCGGCCCCCGAGGCCAGCGTAGAGCTTGTGTTTCCCACCTCGCCCTGAATTCAGGATGGCTGGTCAGGCGCCCTCTGATTTCTTCATCGAGGCAGGCCGGAAGCAGGGGAGACCCTGGCCTGTGGCCTCACTGTGGGGGTGAAGCCTCAGCACAGGCCGGGGGACAGAGCCAGAGGTCAGTGCACTGTCCCCTTCATGGCATGGCCCTGCTCATAGGGACGGCTGGCCCAGTGCGGTGCAGGCTCTCATCTGTCTGGTCAGCTGCTGCTCCTCCTCTGTGAAGAAGGGCAGGTGAGGGGAGGGAGGGGGCTAGGAGGATTCCTCTGAGCCTGTGCTCTCCCCTAGAGCAGGTGGGTCCCCTGCCATGAGGAGGTGGGGTGGGGGGAGAGTGGATTCCTTGCCCTCACGGGACAGTGTGGTGTGTGCGTTACAGAGCGCCTTCACCAGTCGGCCAGCTGTTGTGAAGTTGGCCACATTGACAAGCCTTTGGAAACCCTTTCGAAACATAAGGGACTTTCCAAGGAAGGGCAGCTTTGGGAGGTGAACTTTACTAGGGAAGAAATAGCTGACCACTGGACTCTTACCCAGTCCTTCTCCTGAGCTCAAGAAAGGTGCTCGGAGGTAAAGGCTGAATTCTGCCAGGAGCTCATCCACGTAGCATTGACAAGTTCCTAGCTTCCGTCCTGAGTGACCTCAAGCCAGAAGGTTCTGGGATTCAGCACGGTTTCCCTGCAGTGCCCCGGTGACGGCCGTGTGTCTCGGTGGAGTCCTGCCAGGCGCACCTTTGTGCGTGCCGTGGCCCAGCTGGAGACTAGTTCTTCTGTGTCTCATTAGAAATGTGGTTTCTTCACGTGGCCCGTTTAAGGACTTGTGATTGTAAAACGGCCTAGAAATGGACCTCTGTCCTTGAACATACTTGGGCCCCAGTGACTGCCGTCCGGGGGAGCCGCAGCCTCGATGCAGACCCTGACGCTGTCCTCTGTGTTCTGCAGGTGATGGTCCCTGAGACGGAGGCCAGGGCGGGGCTGACCTTGAAACCCCACACGTTTCCTCTCGCTGTGACCGACAGGCCTGTGATGGACGTGGCCTTCGTACAGTTCTTGGCGTCGGTTTCTGGGAAAGTCTCTTGTTTGGGTAAGATGTCGCCTGGAGGCAAGAACAGATAGCTTCAGAGAAGTAGGCAGTGAGAGGTGGGGTTTTGGTGAGCCGTTCCCTGTGGGAAAGCGTTAAAGGTGGCTCTGTATTGTGTCTGATTCTTTCTGGGCCAGTGCTGCTCGGTGTCACCAGAAACATTCCTCTCAGCATTTCTGCTTTGGCTCCTAAAAGAACACCGGGGTTTCTTTTTCCCAGTTCTGTCAGTCACCAGCTGTGAGACAGTAAGCACTTACTTGTCCAGCCTCAGTCTTTCTTCTGTAGAATGGGAATACTAATGGCACTCAGGATTTTAAACATGGTTATGTCAGGCTGTGTGGCACAGATGTTAAGAACATGAACTCTAGGGGCGCCGGGGCGGCTCAGTCAGTTAAGCATCCGGCTTCGGCTCAGGTGTTGATCTCACGGTTCGTGGGTTTGAGCCCCGTGTCAGGCTCTGTGCTGACAGCTAGCTCAGAGCCTGGAGTCTGCTTCCCATTCTGTGTCTCCCTCTCTCTCTGGCCCTCCCCTGCACATGATCTGTCTCTCTTCTGTCTCCCAAAAATAAATAAAAAACATAAAAAAAAAAAAAGAACATGAACTCTAAAACCAAACTTATGGGTTGAACCCTCGCTGTGTGACTTGGAGCTAGTTATTTAACCTCTCTGTGCTTTAAGTCTCTCCTCTGTAATATGGAGATAATAACCGTACCCGCCTCCCAGGGTCGTTGTGAGGATCAAATGAGTTAGTGCATGTGTAGCCTGCATGAGCATCTGGAACACAACAGGAGTCCTGCAGATATTTGCTGTTATAGGTAGTGTTATGATGATAAAGGGCCCATTCTGTGCCATTCAGTCACGTTCCGTCATCTTTCTTCCTTTTTTTAATGTATATTTTCTTTTTGGGAGAGAGAGACAGAACACAAGCAGGGGAGGGGCAGAGAGAGAGGGAGGCACAGAATCCGAAGCAGCTCCAGGCTCTAAGCTGTCAGCACAGAGCCCGACGTAGGGGCTCAAACCCACAAACCATGAGATCATGATCTGAATCGAAGTCGGCTGCCTGACCGACGGAGCCACCCAGACGCCCCAGATCTTTCTCCCTTTTTTTCTGGCTTCTGCTGGTGCCCCATAAATACCACTTCCCCTGCTTCACCTTGCCTGTGACTTAGTAGGTGTTCCGTAGCCCTGTTTTCCCTCTTCTGGTCTTCTGCGCCTCGCACGGGGGTATTCGGTAAGTGATGGGGTCGCTTTCACCCTCGGGGGCTTCCTGGTGCGCTACTGACGGCCCAGTCAGCTGCACACTGGCCTTGGAGGGGCCCTGCCGGCCCCGCCCTTCAGGAGACCAGAAGTGGCAGGCAGCACGCGGGGGGGAAGGCTTCAAACCTGTGCTGTGGCTGGCGAGAGCAGCCATGGAGAGAAGCCATGGAGCCTTCCTGTCTTTTCTTGACAGACACCTGCGGTGACCTGCTGGTGACACTGCAGTCCCTGAGCCGCCAGGGCGAGAAGCGGAGCCTCCAGCTCTCCGGCAAGGTCAACTCGATGACTTTCACCTTTGACAACGTGCTCCCCGGAAAGTACAAAAGTAAGAACCAAAGGCCCCATCTCATGGCCCTCACATTCTTCCTGTCTTCCTGTAATTCCTAAAACCCAGCTCTCAGATTGCATCCCAGCTTATACCTTTACTTGTTTAACTGGCCTTTGCCCCTTGACCTTGAACGTGCATTCTTTAGCAATGGGTGATTGTGTAAGAATTGATGTTCCTTCTCTGCCACCTTGTCAGGACAACCCAGTGCTTCCTCCTTTGGGGGAGGGTGCCCTCTTTTGTGCCATTTTTACTCTAAATGCCACAATAGAGAGCATGAGATAATTAGTGACGTGTTCTACAACTTAGTAGCTGTGTGACCACGACAGGTTACTTGGTCTCCATGAGGCGCCGGTCCCTCTGCTAAAATAGGAGTAATCCAGCCTTTCTGTAGAGTGCCAAACAAAATGAAATACAGTTTGTTCAGTGCCTGGCCAACATTGGTTCTCTCTCCCCTGCAGTTCGAGAACTCCCATTGCCTGTATTTCTGCTCTTTCAAAGCTCAGCTTGGAGGTGGTGGCAATGGATAGCTTATAAAGCAGTATTTTTTTGTTGAGAAATTACATTTTCTATTGTATCAGGTTTTGGCAAACTATGGCCATGGGGGCCAATTACCTGTTTTTATAAATCAAGCTTTATTCAAACACAGCCACACCTATTTGCTTGCATATTCTCTATAGCTGCTCAACTGCCACGAAGGCGGAGTTGGATTTTTGACTGTGTGACGTGCAAAGTTGAAAATATGTACTTTCTAGCCCTTTATAGAACAAGTTTGCCGATCTCTAAATATTTTTACTTGTAAGCGTAACCTTTAAGTACCGTCGAATTTATTTCTTGTTGATGTTAATGATTGTTGGTTTCATTTTCTCTTTAGTACTCGTTCTAAGCACAACTAGCTGTGTGTGTGTGTGTCTGTGTCTGTGTGTCCACACATACACATTAAAAGAAGTTAAGTCATAACAGTCTTTGGCAAGGAAGCTGACGTGCCCTGTGCCCATGCGTGTCTGTGCTGTGGCTTTTCCAGTGAGCATCGTGCATGAGGATTGGTGCTGGAAGAACAAGAGTCTGGAGGTGGAGGTTCTGGAAGACGACGTGTCCACGATCGAGTTCAGGCAGACGGGCTACATGCTGAGATGTTCCCTGTCTCACGCGATCACTCTGGTGAGGGGCTCGTGGGGATTCTCTTACTTGGAAGGTCTCCCCGAAAGCAGGAAGGCCCAGCATGCCAAGAATATTAGAACCAGAGTTGAGTTAGATTTCTCCCCTTGAATTCTTCCCCCATTCGGGATAGCCTGGTCAAGAAGCATTTAGAGTCCTTTAGCTGAAGGATACCTTTATTTGGGAGAGTCTCTTGTCCTGGACCCACATTAGATTCTAACTGGTGATTGGTGATCTGGGAAAGCCATCAATGTAGTGTAATGCGTGTTATTTTTGTAGCCCTGGGATCATAATGCCTACTTGTTAGCGTTGTAGCAAAATTTAAGTAAACCTCTTAGGTATTTGTTTTCCTTGGTGTACACTGTTATTATGATTTTAATGTTTATTTTTGAGAGAGAGAGAGACAGAGTATGAACAGGGGAGGGACACAGAGAGGGAGACACAGAATCTGAAGCAGGCTCCAGACTCTGAGCTGTCAGCAGAGAACCTGACATGGGGCTCGAACTCATGAACTGTGAGATCATGACCTGAGCTGAAGTTGGATGCTTAAGCGACGAAGCCACACAGGCGCCCCAATACTGCTCTTATTAATGATGGATACAGCTGAGGCCATTTCTCTGGTTTATTCCAGGGTCAAGGGCAGAGCTGCTAGGATCTTACTGTCTTGTTGAGGTAGTCTCCCTGGTAGGCAGTGTACCACTTGGGTTTCAAGAAGGAGAACACATGTGTAGGCCTGTCTAGGTCCATTCATGAATTTTATAGAACTTTCTCATTTCAGACAGTGGCAGATGTCACTGTCAGGTTCCAGTGGAGAAACTGAGGCAAATGACAGTGAAGCGGTTGCTTATGTTAGGCAGTTAGAGGAATTGTAGCTGGTGTCCCCAGGTCCTATGGACCTTGTTCTAACTGCTTAGCTACAAATACTTGACAAGCACTGTTCCAGGAGATGGGTCAGCTGACGCCCAGGTGAGAGCCAGTGGTACGCGTTTAGGGAATTGTTCCTTCCCTTAAACCCTCCAGCGGTTTCCATTTCCCTTAGGGAAGGATCCACATTCCTTAATGCTGGCCCTTCTGAACCCCGACCTCTTCCTCCTCCTCTCTCCACCTTGCTCCCTGGCCATTGGCTCACCAGCCGTCACCACTTCCGCACCAGGCTCGTCCCCTCCTCTGGGCCTCTGCACACAGGCTTCCCTCTGCCTGAAACTGCATCTTCCCCGGAAATGGGTGTGGTTGGTTTCCTCTCACCATCCAGGCTGTAGCCATGGTGGCACTTGCTTAGGAGAGGGCCTGCCCTGAGCCTGGCACGCGGAGCAGCTCCTGATGCAACTAGGCCTTAGCCTGCTTCCCGGGCATCTCCTCCCCGCCCCCCTCCCCATTACTATTAGCTGAAATCTAATTTCTTTGATGATCACAATGGATTTTCTGTCTTCCCGTATTAGAATGTAAGCCCCTTGAGAGCAGGAGCCTCGTCAGTCACCAAGGCCCCGCCCAGTTCTGTCACATAGCAGATGCTCAATAAATATTAGTTGATTGAGCGAAAAAGAGCATGTTTTTGTGGGAAGTTTTTGAAGGTTTTTAATTTTCCTGTGGTGCCCAGCTGCTCAGATGATGAATGGGTAAAACAGATGACTGGTTCAGAAACAGAAATATTATTAATCATCCTGGTGTCTCCATCTCCCCTAGTAAGTCATTGTATTGGCTTTGGTCCCCTAGGAATTTTATCAGGATGGAAATGGACCTGAGAACGTGGGGATTTATAACCTCTCCAAAGGAGTCAACCGATTCTGCCTGTCCAAGCCTGGTGAGTCTGGAAGGATTGATGGGCTGTGAGTTAGAGAAATGGAAAGGCACCCAAGGATCATTGTAAAGGCTTTTTTTTTTTTCCCCTACCTTGGTTCTCTGTGTATCAGGCTGTCATTTTCGGTTGTGGTTAGCGTAGCCCCGTTTTTCTGTCTCTTTCCTCTGGAGGCAGTGCTGTTTTTACCCAGAGAACTAGACTGGGGGATGCAGAGAGTTCCTGGTCTCCTTGTGTTTGAGTAAGGTAGAGAGCACTGGGCCCTTGCCCTTGAAAAATGCTACATCATTGGGCAATGATCTCTTCTTAAAAGTGATCTTTTTAAAAAATTGGACCATCTCCCACCTTGCTGCAAAGTCTTCAGTGGCTTCTCTCCCTTTTTACCAACTGTACTGAGGTACCATTTGCAGATCATAAAACTCACCCATTTTCAACATACAAGGATTTTTAGTAAATGTACCGAATCATGCGACCATAGCCATAAGCTAGTGTAGAGCATTTTCATCTTAGAAGAAGCATCCTTCATTCATGTTTACAGTTCATCTCTGCCCCCAGCTCCAGGCAGCCCCTCGTCTGTGTTCTGTCCCTGTGGGCTGGCCTTTCTTTGGGACATCACTTACAAGTCCCGCCGTACCTGTTTTTTGTCTGGCTCCTTTCACTTAGCGTGGTTTTGAATCCTTGTGTTTTGAAGTTCATGTTGGAGCAGGTGTCAGTGGTCTGTAGCTTTTCCTTATTGGATCCCATCATGTGCCTAGATTACACTTTGCGTGTCCATTCACCGGTTTTTGGCTTTCATGAAGCGTGTTGCTATGACCATTTGAGTCCAAGTCCTTATGCAGACACCTGTTTTCCCCTCCTCTGGGTTAGAGACCCAGGAGTGGAATTGCTGGATTTCACTGATGTTTCCTTGTCTAAGAGACGCCACTCTGTTTTCTGAAGGGGCTGCATGTGCCCACCGCTACTCCGGCCTGCAGTGCCCGAGGGTTCCTGTTTGCCCACATGTTCATACCATTCGCTACTCTTTGATTTTGGCCATCCTGGCGTCTCATTGTGGCTTTACTTTGCCTTTTCCTAGTGAGTAGTTCAGTGACTTCTCTCGGTTCTCAAGGTGAAATACAAAGTCTTCCCACTGTCTTCCCGCACTTCGCACAGTACCTGCTTTCAGTAGGTGCTGGTGCCCTGTCAGTATTTCTAGGATGAAAGAATAAAGTGAATGGAGAAACCTCAGCGATTATTTCTGCTAGTAATTGCAGCGGGGTTTCCTCAGTGTGGTGAAATCAGCAGAAGGGGTTTGAACTAATTTCAGGTTTTTGTAGGAAGAATGTCCAAAAGGTTGGTTAATGACCACTTGGGGGAGTAAGTCGTCAGACTTTGCTCCTTCCTGAAACTGACGGTGTTCCTCTGGCAAATGACTTACACCTCTAATCTGAGTGTCCCCTCCACAGGCTTGTGGCGTAAAAGCGTTTGTTGCTACTGTTTCGTAAATTTCTGGGCTTTGCTCCATGCCCCCATTTTAGGAATATTTCTAGGAAGGAGGTCAGGCTGTGGTTATCTTTTGGATCTTTAATAGAATCTGTTAAGCGGAAAACTCTGTCTCATCTGCAGCAAAATGTACTTCCTTTTCCTTCTTCACGTCCCTGTTAGCTCTGTGTGTGCAGAGTAAACTACTGTGCGTTGTTCAATTACGGGAAACGACATCCTGAGCTTGTGAGGGGCCGTTAAACAGACGGGGTCGTGGGTAAGAAGCCGTCGCAGGCAGCGGAAAAGGCGTTTCTGGCCCCATCGTCGCCCATGTGCTGCGTATTCCAGTGGGAGGCGCTGCCTCTGGATTTCAGATGTTGGAAGCGCCCAGTGTAAGAGACGCTCTCTTCTCAAAATGACCTTTGATCTCTCGGCTGTAGGTGTGTACAAGGTGACCCCTCGCTCCTGCCACCGGTTTGAGCAAGCGTTCTACACCTACGACACGTAAGCCGGGGTGCCTGGGAGCCTTCTGTGGGGTCGAGTGAGTGCGTGTCTCTTCTGCAATCCTTCCTGGAAGACAAAAAAAGTTTTTTGGTATTTTTAATGGAAGAGGTAAAGTTAGGTGTTAAAAAGAATTTCTTTGTAAGGATTTTAAGACATTTGGAAAAGTTCTTGAGGAGATGGAGATGAGCTCGCTCTCCCGAGAATTCTGTGAGCCCAGGATGGAGGGCTGTGGTTTTCGAGTGCCGTAGATATCATCTTGTTCAATCTTCAGCTCTCACTGATGGCGATTCCTTGGACTCCGGTCCCGTCTTTCCCTTTTCACAAGTGCTTGAGGGTTTCACCAGGAATTGGGAGTGTCGAGTGTTGGGTTGGGAGATTAGTTTATTCTCTACAACACTGACAGGTGTTTCGGGAGGTCCCTGAGCCCAAACTGGGAGCCATGTCATGTAGTATTTCAGGCTCAGAGCGGCGGCCCATAGAGGGCGTTGTGTGTGATCCTTTGAGAAGAACTAGGTGATATTGCTAGTGTTTTCTTTCCACTTTGATTTATAGGTCTTCACCCAGTATCCTGACGTTAACAGCCATTCGCCACCATGTCCTTGGAACCATCACCACTGACAAAATGATGGATGTCACCGTGACTATCAAGTAAGACTTGTGCCCCACGGTGGTCGGAGCGCAGGAGGGCGGTGGGCGCGGGCTGGGGACTTCTCTAGTAGACACTCGGAAAGTTATTTTTGATTTCTTATCTCTAGGTGTATATACGAATGGCCTTTCCGCGCACACGACATAGCCATAAATTCAGAGCAGCCTCGATCCTTTCCTTTTATGATTCAAGAATTAACTGTGGATGAGGGAGCGCCTTCTGACAGCTCGTTTCAATGCCTTAAATTTTTGTGCGAGCTCTCTACACTTCCTGTCTTTGCTGAAGGAAAAAAAAGTCTCTGGCTTGTTCATTGTATTTCAGGTGTTTTAGCAAATTTGGAAAAATTGCCCATTTTTCTAGAGACCATTTCTTGAAGGCTTGGAAAGTAGAGAGTGCCTGATAGACTAAGGGTCATGGGGGAGAAAGTACATGAAAGGCAGACCCTTACTGAGGTCAGGCTCCTGCGAACGTCCTCTGTGTCTCACTGTGTGTTGAGGTGCCTTGGACACCCTAATTTCCTCAAGAAATGAAAGAGTTCGGGCCACATGGCCATCTTTGTGCCAGAAAATGGAAATCTGAGTAAATTTCCCCTCCTTACCTCCCGTGCCTTCCGCTGTGTGTCCATCTTTCTGTCCACCGCCCCTCCTCCTCATCCACCCCTGCACAGATGTTGAGTCCCTTAGTGTTCAGGGGCAGCCCCTGCGGTCGTGGGACTTGCAGTGTCTCGGGGGACATGGACAGTGGTCCGGGCGTCACATGCAGGGCTGTGAGGTTGCACCTGTGATTGAATTGGGCCCTGTGGGCACTTGGGAGGAGGGGGGCGCGGGGGAGGGAGGCCCTGTAGGGCCAGTCGGAGTTAAGGGTCTCAGCTTTGTCACCTGGTCACTATGAGGGAATTTTTTTTTTTTTTTTTTTTGGTTCAAAAGATCCCCCTGGCTGCTGTGTGAGCACATGGAAGAAGCCACATGGGGGGGCGGAGAGCAGAGACTCTTGCAGGGGTGTAGTGGGAGCCAGTGGGGGTTCAGCTGGATGCAGGGCAGTGGGGCTGGGGAGCAGCGGGCACCTGGGAGGGCCACTGAGGAGATGGAGTTGACAGGCTGTGGCAGACAGCGCGGTCCGGCGGGACGAGTGTCGGGGACAGCCCCTTGCTTCTGGCTGAGGGGACTGGATTGAAGGGGTGCCCCATCCCCCAGGGCAGCCAGGACAAGGACTTGGGGGTGTTTCTGTGGGCCCAGGGCGGTGCCTGCTGCTGGGAGAGTGCCTCTGACTGTCGTCCTGCTTGGAGAGCAGCAAGTACGGGTCGGACCAGGAATTCCTATTCTGACCAGTAGCGACCCCGTATTGCCTTATTTTCAGCCTGTACGGAATTCATGTTTCTGACCTCAGAGGGGCTTTTGTTTCGGTTGCTTGTGCCAGGGATTGTAGAAGCTGGACGGGACCGCCTGGCTCCCTCGTGGGGGTCTCGAGCTCACCGGCTCCCAGACCGGACTCCTGGGCATCGCCTTACATGACCTACCCTTTGTCATCATTCTCCACGGGCCTGGACTCTTCTTTCCCCTGCATCCCGTACCCAAGCAGCCCACCTGCAGATCTGTGGCCTTATAGTTGAAATATGCCCATCGGCTTGTCCCTTCTCAGCACGTTGCCTCCGTACTCGGGTCCCATCCACCGTCTCTTGCCTGGATCATGGCCACGGCCATCCTGCCTGGCTCTCCTCTTTGGGCTGTTGCTTCATGACTGTGTTCTCCATGCGGAAGCCAGAGTCCTTTTAAAGTAGGAATTGCCACTGCTCCGCTTCTATCTCCAGTGGCTCTCTGTCCCACTCAGGCTGAAACCCAGGGTCTGACACCCGCTCCCCATGGACCCTCGTACGCATCTGACTCATCTCTGGGTCCCCTGCCTGGGCTGCCTTAGTGTCCTTGCTGTCCCCTGGGTAGCAGGGGAGCTGCCCCCAAGGCTCCAAGGGCTTTTTACTAGCTGTTTGCTTGCCCGGTACACTCCCCAGCCAGGGAGCCTAGTGAAGAATAGGGCCCCCACGCTGTCCTCACGCTCTCCTCCCACAATGCTTTACTCCGTTGTATTTCCTCTGATGTCAGTTTCTGTGTACTGTCTGCCTCTTCCCCCCGGGATGTGGACTCTGCCTGGTTAGGGAACGTCGTCTGTCCGGGTTGCTGGTTCCCTGGACCTACTGGATACTGCTACTGTCCCAAGGCAGCTCCGTTTTTATTTTTTACAAAACAATTCGTTTATGCAGAACAGGAGCAGAGCGTGCCGTGGGGTGGGTCAGAGGCGGTCGGGCTTTTCTTGACAGATGATTACTTGACGAAATGTCCAGTTCCCACGGGCCGCAGCGGTAAGTGACTGGGTGCCCTGCGCTGCTCCTTCCTTTCTTCCAGATCTTCCATTGACAGTGAACCCGCGCTGGTCCTGGGCCCCCTGAAGTCCGTGCAGGAGCTGCGCAGGGAGCAGCAGCTGGCCGAGATCGAGAGCCGGCGGCAGGAGCGGGAGAAGAGCGGCAAGGACGACGCTGGGGAAGGAAGGACCAAGCCCCCCGCCCAGGAGATGGTGGACGAGCTGCAAGGCCCCTTCTCCTACGACTTCTCTTACTGGGCGCGGTGAGCTCCCTCCCTCCGGCGTCCTCTCTTGTGGTATCTTTCCCGACCGAGGGCAGAACCAACCAAACAGAAGTGTTTTGTTGTTTTAGGTCTGGGGAGAAAATCACCGTCACCCCCTCGTCTAAAGAGCTGCTCTTTTATCCCCCGTCCATGGAGGCCACCGTCAGCGGAGGTAAGTGTCAGCTCGGTGAGCCAGTGACACATCTTTGTAGTTGACCATTCCTTTACCCGCGTTCAAAAATGTATTCTGTGTGGTGTTGTATGGAAACCAGTTTTGTAGGGCTCCTTATGATCCCTGTTGGCACGTGGCTGTTACCGTTCGGTGAGTGAGAGAGTGAGTGGGCCGTCTTAGTGAAAGTGACTGGTTACTAGAAGTCGGGCGATCCTTCTGGGAAACGACTACTTTTCTCCCCTCACGTTTTTAGTTTGTTACCAAAAGGTAGGTGAGAAGTAAAACGATCCGTTGCCGAAATGTGAGCATTCACCATCACAAGTCTGAACTGTCCTTGGTGTTTGGATCTGTTGATAGGAGCGAGCGAGGGTCTTCTTGGGACTGGCCAGTTAGAAGTTGCTGGTGGGACATTTGTCTTTGGGCCTCCGACAGTTTTCTCTTGCGTCATGGGTTCAGTAGGCCGTGGGCGTTTCTGTGGTCTGTGTTTGGCGTGAGAGCGTATTGGATAGTGTGGCTTCTCCACGGGCGTCCTGTTTGAGGGGGTCGTCTGCACAGCTGCACAGCCTCTCTGCCACTGCAAAGGCCTTGTGACAGTGGAGGGGGGTTAGTGAGACCCCAGCCTTCGGTAGATTTGGGCTCATGCTCTTGTCAGGGATGGAGGGAGGCGTGGGTCACCCAATTATTGAGGTTTCTGATATATATAAACAGCCTCCTCTGGAACTAGCTTCATACTTGTTGTTTCGAGCCCTTCTTTACCACGAAGCCCCCATCCAGAATGCCCCCCTCCCACGGCAGCAAGCTCTTCTGTTTGTTCCCTGTTCAGAAAGCTGCCCAGGGAAGCTGATTGAGATCCACGGGAAAGCAGGCTTGTTTCTGGAAGGCCAGATCCACCCGGAGTTGGAGGGAGTCGAGATTGTGATCAGTGAGAAGGGGGCGAGCTCGCCCCTGATCACAGTCTTCACCGATGACAAAGGTGCCTACAGGTAAGTCCAGCCCGAGACGCAGCGCTTGCCTGGGGGCAGGTGTGAGGCACGGCAGTCTCCAGCGTGCGCCCTCTCTGTTCAGCGTCGGGCCCCTGCACAGCGACCTGGAGTACACGGTGTCGTCGCAGAAGGAAGGCTACATTTTGACCGCGGTCGAGGGAACCATAGGAGACTTTAAGGCGTATGCTCTGGCCGGCGTAAGCTTTGAGGTAACACTCGGGTTTTTGGAAAATGGTTTTATAGAGCTATAATTGGTGTATGATAAACTGCATTTAAAGCGTGTAATTTGATAGTTTCGGCATCTGGGTGCACCCGGGAGAGTAGGGGCAGTCCGGCACCCGCTCACAGTCCTCGTGACCCTTGGCCCCCCTCCCTCCTGTCCTCCCTGCTCGCCTGGTCTGCTTTCTGTCACTACACGTTAGTTTGCATTTTCTAGAGTCTGACACATGTGGAGCCGTACAGGATGTGCTGTTTGGGGGCCTGCTTTCACGCAGCCTAATTTGGAGACTTGTTGACTTCAGCTTGTTTGCATTCCTTTTGGGAAGTGCTTTAAACGCTCATCCTTACCTGTGTCCTGTGGAAGAGGACAGAACGTCCCTGTAATGGTATTTGATGTCGCTTTCTCTCATCACCGTCCTTCCTGGGCAGAAGCTTGCTGTGTGGTGGCCACAGGGGGTCTGGAGCTCTTTGACCGAGTGGCGTCCACATAGAGGTTCAGGGAAAAGGACAGACTATGTCCCATACAGATTTCCAATTCTGTAGCACGGGGTGTATTCTTTTATGTAAATTTTTTAAAAATGTGTATTTTTGAGCAAGAGACAGAGCATGAATGGGGGAGGAGAGAGAGGGAGACAAAGAATCTGAAGTAGGCTCCAGGATCTGAACCTGAAGTGGGGCTTGAACTCATGAATGTTGGGATCATGACCTGAACTGAAGTCAGATGCTTAACCGACTGAGCCACCCAGGCACCCCTGATGTAGGATTCATTAAAAAAAATTTTTTTTTGTTTTTTATTTATTTCTGAGAGACATAGACAGTGCAGGCAGGGGAGGATCAGAGAGAGAGAGGGAGACACAGAATCTGAATCAGGCTCCAAGCTCTGAGTGGTCAACACAGAGCCCAACGTGGGGCTCGAACCCATGAACCATGAGTTCATGACCTGAGCCAAAGCAAGACGCTTAACTGACTGAGCCACCCAGGTGCCCCGCAGGATGCATTTTTAAAGCAAATTAAGACATTCAAACCAGGAAGAAATCTTTATCCTGTAAGAAATATCCAAGATTACAAAGAACTACTGAAATTGATAGAAGTAAGAACAACAAAGAACATGAAAAGGCCCTTTCAGAAGCAGAACCGGTGGCCAGTAAACGTAGAAGAAAGGCCCTCCTTCCGAAGTGATTGCAGGAAGTTACCGTCGACTCACTGGGTTTTAGCTTAGATTTGCGGTGATTCAAATGGTATCCAGTTTTTTGTGCACATTTTCCCATGCGTAGATGATTCATGGAACCGTAACTGGTCACAGCCACTCTGGTGTGCAGTGTGGGGGCGTCTTTCTGAATTTGGAGTGCACGACCTCCAACAATTCTCCTGCCAGGAGCAGAGGAAAACATAAATGCACAAGGATGCACAAGTTCCAGGAAGTTTCAATTGTCTCCTTTTCCATCACGAAAGTAGGTGCTGATCTTCATGCAGAGCTCGGCCGCCCTCTGCTTGAGGCTGATGCGCCTTAGGACACGGCACAGCTGAGGTGTGGACCGGCAGGAGAGGGAGGCCAGGGTCCGTGCTTGCGGGAAGACAGCGGGTGCAGGGCTCGGTCCAGCTGCCCACCTGGCCTGCTGCAAACTTGCCAGTCGGTCAGCGCTGGCCGTAGTGTTTGTACGTTTGTGTGAGTATAGAAGCCGTTCCGGAATGCGACAAACCGAACTATTAACATTCGTTACCCCCAGGGACAGAGAGTAGACTTTCTGTCCACCAGTGGATAACAATAAACGAAAAACAACCCAGAAGAGCGACCTCCTGACTTTTGAAATGTTATCTTCAGTGGCTAACAAGGGTTACCCCTGCTCTGCTGTTCTTTCTCACACGCAGATAAAAGCAGAAGATGACCAGCCCCTCCCCGGGG
Organism: Suricata suricatta; assembly: GCF_006229205.1. Lineage (NCBI taxonomy): Eukaryota > Metazoa > Chordata > Mammalia > Carnivora > Herpestidae > Suricata > Suricata suricatta. The sequence continues at coordinate 12,216,691 of NC_043707.1, forward strand.
TCCTCTTATCCCTCAGCGGTGGTGTGTTTCGATCCAACCTCTTGACTCAGGACAATGGCATTCTGACGTTCTCCAACCTGGTAAGGTGTCTTGTGATGTGCCGCCTGCCCAGGTTCCCACACGGTAGCAGGGACATGGCGTGTGTGTCTTAGGGATTGCTTGACAACGTGAGAACAGAATGTGGCATGTCTTACGTTTCTCAGGGACCAGATGTAATTAGAGTACTGCTCCTACCAGAACTTCACGCTGCTGATACACTCTTGTTTTGTGGCCTCCGGCTCGTCACTCAGACCGTGTGATTAGTTGCCGTGGCCTCGGCGGCCCTGTCCGAGGCATCCCTTTGTTTGACCACAACACCGCGCTGTGTAGAAAGCCGAGTCTTGCTTGGTGGTTTGCCTGTGTGTGTTCTGCCAGCCACGCCCCCGTGGTGGGAGGCGGCGCTTCGTTCAGGATGACGTTGGAGGCCCGGCCTGGGGCTGCGAGGGTGGGTCTGGGAGGCCCCATGCTGTGCCCGGGAGCACACCCAGCTTCAAATCTTCCCTCCACTGCTTACTTGCTGTGTGTCTCAGGAGAGTTGCTTCGCCTCTCTGAGCCTCAGTTTTTCCAGTCATAAAATTCAGATTGATTTCTTCCTCATGGAATGATAGGCACGTAATGGCAGCAGCTCTTAAAGGTGTAATTTTTCATGGAACCATTTCCTAGAGAGTCAGAGTCCCTGTTTCTGTCTGGGTAGGAAGCCCTGGCGCGCTGGTGGCCAAATTCCAGTCCCTGATGATGTTAGTCGCCCTGTGGGAAGAGACACCTAGATGTGCTCCGGAGGGCCAGCTTGTGACTGTCTCTCCGCAGAGCCCTGGCCAGTATTACTTCAAGCCCATGATGAAGGAGTTCCGCTTTGAGCCGTCCTCACAAATGATCGAGGTGCAGGAGGGGCAGAACCTGAAGATCACCGTCACCGGGTACCGAACGGCCTACAGGTGCGCAGCCTGCCCGCCCCTGCCCTCCAGGCCTGGGCCGTGGAGTCCCACGCAGGCCTCCGGGACCCACGACCTCCCAGCCTCCATTCAGGTGTCACATGAGAGGCAGAGGAAGTAGGAGACCAGGCCCTGAGAGGTTTGACGGCCGCCTTTTTCTTCAGATCTCTCCCAATTAGCGGTTCTGTCACTAAGTTCCTGTTCTGAAATTGGCCTGGGAGTGCCCATTTAGTGGCTTAAAAATTTTATTTGTACAAGAGCTTGAAACTCAAATTAAATTATTAAAAGGAGGAAATGAACTCACTTGAGTGAGGCTTCAGATGTTGGAGAGAGCACTGCGTGTGCAGTCTTCCCTCCTCGTCTAGCTCCTCGGGCTCCGCCGCGTGGCAGAGCCCTTCCGTAGGCGGTTTATGTGGATATTTGTACGCGTATACACCACCGCGTGTTAGCTGTGTGCACAGTACGTGGCCGTGAAGGTGTTTATGCACACTGTACATATCTCTAAACAGTCACAAGGACACTTGAGATGAAGATTGAGTGATCAGAAAGTTTGGGAAAATGGGCCATTTTCAAACCAATATGTAGAATGAGAGAGAAACTGCTTTCCTTTCATTTCACAGAAGTCTTCATTATTTAAAACAAAGCTGAATGAGAATAAGGTAACAGAATAAAATAAGCCTTGGCCTCTGTTAATTGTAATTTCCTGGGGCATCTGCTAAAACATGCAAGGAGAGAGGGTGACTGCAGTGTGCAGGCGGGCTTGGGCCTTCAGGCGGGAAGGCTGGAGCAGGAGTGACAAGGCCAGACCCGAATCACCTGGGTCATCGGGGTCAGTTCCCCACTGGGCCGTTGGGCACCGGGAATCGTTGGTACACGCAGGACGCTTCGCCTCAAATCCTCCGTGTGCTTCGGAAAACCCCAGGGATAGCGTGGTCCGTTTCTTCTCTCGTCACTCTAGTTGCTATGGTACGGTGTCCTCCTTAAATGGAGAACCAGAGCAGGGTGTGGCCGTGGAAGCCGTGGGACAGAATGACTGCAGTATTTATGGAGAAGACACCGTGACGGATGAGGAGGGGAGGTTCAGACTACGCGGATTGCTGGTGAGACGGACGTCTTTTATCATGGGATTTTCCGACTTGTTCAGAGCTGCCTCGTGGTGCCTGTCCCCAAGCCTGCTCGGAGCAGGCTGGGCAGGGGGCCTTGGGCTGTGGGGTTAGGGTTCTGGAAGCCTTCTAGTAGTCCCTGTCTTAATAGGCTCAGCTTACCTTTCATGGAGCCAACACAGTGGCTTGGAGTTTTATGGCAAAATAAACAGTGGGTTTGATGCCTGGCATTGTGGGTGGTTACTGCTTAAGCCAGGGCTCTCCCACCACATGCCTGTGGGGCCAGAAGAGACATGTGAATGGCTGAAGGGTGCTGGGTGCACGTGCGGGGCTGGTGAGCTCGAGAGGGGGCAGCACCACCGAGCCCCAGCTCTGGAGCCACGTGGGAAGACGGACTCAGGGCTGCCAGAGCCTTTCCTTTTTAAAAAGAGAAGCCAGAGTTCAGATTTCCCTGTGAAAGCTCCTGATTTCTAGGTGTTAGCAACTAATTAAAAAAAACCTCAAACACAAACCCATACCTTTCCTGTGTGGCCACACAACTCATGTGCCCCGTTGGCTGCCCAACGGCAGCATTTGGTTCAGGGTTTGTGATGCTGGGTCCTCCGTTTTTATTTGTGCATTCACGCATCCGCTCATGCGGCAGACCCTCCCTGTGCACTTGTGTGGTCACGGAGAGTGAGGGTGGACAACACCTGCCGGACCGGACCACTTGGGCTCTCAGATTCATGGGCTGGGTATTCGCAGTTGACCGTAGAGACAGGCATACAGAGCTCCACAGAAGCCTAATGTTTGTCCAAGTCCCTCAAGCTCAGATATAAACCAGCTTTGCCAGTTCATTTAGAGACGCTGGGGCAGGGCCCCTGGGCGGTTCAGTCCCGTTAAGGTCCGACTTCGGCTCAGGTCATGATCTCACAGTTCATGAGTTTGAGTCCCATGTTGGGCTCTATGCTAACAACTCAGAGCCTGAAGCCTGCTTCGAATTCTATCTCCCTCTCTCTCTCTCTCTCTCTGCCCCTCCTCCACTCACGATCTGTTTCTGTCTCTCAAAAATAAATAAATGTTAAAAAAAATTATTAGATACATTGGGACAAAGCTATTCTTTCCCCAGAACAAAACTCCTGTTCATTGTCCAGGACGCCCCAGTGTCAGATGTTGGGGCACATGGGAGGCAGGCTGGAGGGTTTCCTGGTGAGCCTGGGGTGATCCAGCTGAGGGAACAGGATGGACTTGGGGGTGCCTTCCCTGGCTGTGCCGAGGACCGGAACGCATACGTTCTGGTGGTCTAGCTGGACGCACACTGACTGGGGGGCTCCCCACGCCCCGCTCTGCCCACCTCTCCTCTCTCCCGCGTGTTCTCACCAGCTACATCAAGGCGACAGTCACCTTGCCATCCTTCAGAGTCCGCACAGGCCTCCCTAAGATGCTCCTTGCTCGCCGCCCTCTGCACTGTGGGAAGGCCCTGGCGCTGAGGAGGGTGCTGCCCTCCAGGCCTGCTGCCCGCAGAGAATGGACGGCACAGCGGGCGTGTCACGTCGCCTCATGCTGCTGCAGCCAGCACCCAGGGCCAGGGGACGGGTCATGGGAGTCAGGTCCTCAGTCTCACGAGTTCAGTGCAAGCCCAGCCTTTGCAGTTCTGTCCTTTTTGAAAGTCTGCGCAGACGCCCTTCTGCTCCTGTCTGCCTGCGTTTGAGGCCCCCCTCTGTCCTTTCTTAGCGATTTACGTTCAGGCGGGGTGTTTATCCTTCCCGTTTCTGTTTTGTCATCTGTGTGAGGATGCGCGACAGAGGACACGTGTGAGTGTAAGTAAGTTGATACCTGTAGCACACAGTGTCCGGCACAGTGACTCAGTAAGTAGTTAATAAGCAGCAGCCAACAGAACCTTCCCCGAGGCGGCCTCACCGGGGTGGCAGCTCGGGTTTGGTGTGCAGCCCTGTGAGGCGGCAGTGTGGGAGGGGGCCTGGGGGGCCTCCCTTCCCCCGGGTGGACTCCGGGCCTGCCTCACTCTCCCCGTTGTGGGAACTGTGGGCTCCCCTGGTGGTGTCCTGGCCCAGCTGTGTTCTTCTGAACTCAACCATCTTCACACATTTTATGTAAGTAAACCCAATGTAGTGTCCTCTTCCAGTGTAGTAGATTTCTACTGCACTTGACGTTCTGAGACACCCTCCCTGTCCTAACAGGTGTTAATTTATTACGGCTCACAGTGGGTTTTAGAGTCGCCCTGGTGGCAGCCCTCGCCTTCCACGTGCCAGGCCACAGGTGCTGGAGGGATGGCCTGAGACGCTGCTCAGCGAGGGCGGGGATTCGAGTGGGCCCGTCTCCCCGAGGACCCCAGCTGGAGATCCCTGGCTGACGATTTCCTGAGGATTTTGACCCCAGGCATGGTTCGGTTCTTCATGTCCCCTTTCCCCACATGTTGTCATGACATCTTGGGCGAGACACCCCTGCCAGAGGAATGAAGGCGAATCCTTCGTGAGGGAGGTGGGGGCCGGTTGGGATGGAGCCGCTGCCCTGACGGGCTCCCGGTGGGAGCGAGCAGGCAGGACCGCCCCCCTCGTCTACACAAGTGATTATTCAGCTCCCTTCCCCTCTGGGGCACATGTGGCTGTTTGGAAAGGACCCCAGTGCCGCCAGTCCTCACTGAGCTGTAAAGTCAGTGAATGCATCTATGATCATGGCCATCACAGATGTGTTCTCAGTTTTAAAAAAAATAATAGCTTTTCGTCTTTGTAAAGGTGCCGGGTGCTCCTTGTAAAATAGTTCAGGCAGCGCATCCAGATGGACAGAATCTTGAAAGGGCAAGAAACACGCCCTGAAGCTATCCACACACATGCTGTTTTAGGACACCAGAACCATACTCTCCACGCTAGTTTAAAAATAAACAACTCCATCTTAGGATTGTCCCCAATCAGCTGCACATGGACACCTCTGAACTTGGCCTGATGCTTTAAGCCCTGGCATATCATCAGGTCAGTTGTGCTGTTGGTCAGAGATTAGTTGCTTTCAAACTTTTCTTAGAGTAATGATTTGTTTGGTAAATATTATGTACACCTATAAATTTGAGCAAGAGAATAAAACGTTTTAGAAACAAATTTTTAAATTTATTTTGAGAAGGGGGGGCTCTGATGTGAGCAGGGGAGGGACAGAGAGAGAGGGAGAGAGAGAATCCCAAGCAGGCTCTGCACTATCAGCACAGAGCCTTCGGGACTTGAACCCACGAATCATGAGATCATGACCTGAGCCGAAATCAAGAGTCAGATGCTTAAGTGACTGAGCCACCCAGGTGCCCTGGAACAAACTTTTTGAAAAGAAAACTTCCACATCTCACTTCCTAGAACTCCTGTCCGTTGTAAGCATCTGGGAGTGTCCTTGCAGGTACCCCTCCCTGGTGTGTGCGGGCAGAGGGGCGGGGGGTGGGCAGCCCGCAGGAGCACCTGTATCACAATAAGCGTGTTGTGCTTACAGTTTTGGAAAAGGAAGCCAAATCTAATTTTCCTTGGGGCCTTTCTGCAGGCCTTCAGATAAATGTTCCTTCGTCAGGGTGCTTTTAAAAGGGACTCGAGCAGGTTAACAGGCCGCAGAGTGGAGGTGTGGTGGAAGTGTCACTGTGGCCGTGTGGAGGGCCTGTGGTCAGAGCAGGCAGGTCAGGTCCCAGGCGACGAGCCTTTTGCCAGAGAAGTGACGCCTGGGTTTGCTTGCAGCCGGGATGCGTGTACCACGTGCAGCTCAAGGCGGAAGGCAACGAGCACATCGAGCGGGCGCTCCCCCACCACCGGGAAGTCGCGGTAAGGCGCCGCACGGCGCGGCGGACTGCCTCCCCGGCCAGAAGCCCCCCGGTGCTCCTCTGGCTGGCTGCCTTTCATCTCTTGCCGGGGGGAGCTCTGGGTCCTAATTAAGGGTCCTCTTTGAATAGTGTCATCTTCACAAGCAGCGTCTCCTGCGGCGTTTTAATGAGCGGCATGGCTGTCGTGAATCCCGAGAAATTTGAGCTGTTGTCTCTTCACTCCCCCCACAAGCTCTGATCGTTATTCTCCGAGTCGAGGAGCTCAGTGTCTAAGTGGCATTTCAGATCAAGGGAGGGTAATAAAGACAACATGGGCTTAATTGGTGGCAGGGCCATTGGATCTCTTTATATCCAGATGACCTTGCTTTTTCCATTTGGTGGATGGAGTGTCTTGATAGTCCTGATCATGACTTTGCTAATTGATCCCTAAAGAGGCAGCCCTCCCTCCTGCTCTTAGGAAATAGCCTGGGAATCATTTGAAGTGAAGATTTTTCCCCGTGGAATGACTCTCATTTGCTAGATGGCAGGGCTTGGGTGGGACGGGGACTGCCCCTTGGTGGCTTGGTCGGGTGGCGTTAGGAGAGTGTATGCGAGGTGGATTTTCTTGCTGTCTTTATGGCATCTGGCCCACCCACCCACGGGGCAGCCGGAGCTCAGCCCCTGCTGATTGCTGCCAGGCAAGAACCCCTTTCTCAATCTCCAAGAGAGGCCGGAAAATCTGGCTTTTTTTGTGTTTGAAATTTCTCTTTTGAAATGTTGGAGAAAATAATTGAAACTTGGGGGAAGAAAGTACTGTGCTCATCAAACAAAATGTGTCTGTGGGCCAGCTCTAGCCTGCCTCCCCACCGTCAGTTTGTGCCCTTGGACTTGGTGAACTTGGCCCCCTTACTGAAGAAGGGAAATTTGCTCGGAAATGGCTCCTGGGATGTCAGCCAGCAAGTTCCCCTCCCAGCTTCCTCGCTCCCAACGCTCCTGATCTCTTTCTAGGTCGGCAATAACGACATCGACGACGTAAACATCATAGTTTTCCGGCAGATTAATCAGTTCGACCTAAGTGGAAACGTGATCACTTCCTCCGAGTATCTCCCTACGCTGTGGGTAAGGCCCGCTTTTACAGCTACGGTCTTTGCGGCTCTGAGAAGAGTGGGAGGGGGCAGGAGGGGCCTGGCCAGCGCCAGCGCGGGCACAGCGCTCATGCCGAGGGCTGAGGTTGAGAGCTGAGAAGCCTCGATGCCAGCGTGTCTGGGAGAACGGTTGCTGATTGCTGGAGAGAAAGGCATCATATTCGCGGATCACTTTGTCTATTCCTAGAAATGCAGCTTTGGAAGTTTTGTGGTATGTACCTACTGAATGCTCAGTACGACTTAGAGTCTAAAGCAGAAAGATGACTTCACGGCAGAGCGCTTTGTAACTTGGAAAGTTCTGTCCAGGGTGAAGGTGTGGGCAGGGGCCTAGGAGTCGGACAGTCTGAGCTGCGTCCTGCTCGCCCTGCCGCCAGTCACTCCAGGCCCCTGGACCTTGGGTTTATCCTCTGTGCAACCCTCTTCAGGTCTCTTCAGGTTCTAACAAAATCTCTATGTCTGCAGTTAATGAAATGTTTATACAAGGCCCTACGATCCCTTGAAAAATGTCAGTGAATTGCCGTGAGGGTGTATTTTTCCGAATGTAATTTTATATACTGTGACGTGTTTGCGTTGAGAGAGAAGGTGCGTTTAGGTCTTAACTCCCCTCTTAGCTCACCCTTCCTTCCAGGGTTGCAGGCATGTTGCTTTTGGGGGGCGAAGAGGGCGGGGCAGCCGTGGGGCAGTCAGGAACAGACGGGGGCGGGACGCACAGCTCCTCAGCTCCATGGGATGGTTGCTGTGTTGTAGTTGTGGCCCGGTGTTGGCATCACTTCCCAACTTTCCAGAGAAGCCGCAAGTTAGAGTTAAATGAAATCACTTGATTCTTAAACATACTCAGTGAATTCAGTTTTGCTTAGGACACTGTGTAGGGCAGAAGGACACGTGCGTGGTCTTGGATGTGACCCGTAAGCCTCCAGTCTGCGAGTTGTTTTAGGAAAACTCGTGACTGTGTGTTCTGTAGATGAAGTGTCACAGTGGGCCCTGGAGAAGGGTGACCATGGCGTTCTCTTGTGACACGCGCAGGCGGGGGCCCCTCAGCCTTCTGCGTCAGGCGGGGCCCTTCCTCCTCACGTCCCGTTGGTTGTGACAGAGAGAAGGAGAACAGGCCAAAGAGAAAGAAACACTAGAAACAAAGGACTCAACTGCTTCTGGAAACAGCCAGAAAACCAAATGGGAATGTGTTGAGTTTAAGGAATACTTGTGGGCTTGAGGGTACAGCCTACGGAGAGGCGGTGCCGGATGGGCCGGACCCTCAGCGACGTGGGCCACGCGCCAGGCACCGCCACGAGTAGGTTGTGCACCTTTGGGTGGCGCAGGCTCTGGGTTAATAATGACACCTGTCCAGAGCCAGGCTCGGTGACGACGTGTGTAAAGTGCCTGTCACTTGCCCGGCGTGTCACAGCTGCATCAGTCGCTGCTCCGTTTGCATTGCCATCATACTAACTATTGCCATCTCCTGTATGGACGTTAAGTCGCCAGAGTTGATTTTAGAATCTTCCATTTCTATGCAGGTCAGGGAACTGGAGGCTCAGGTGATGGAGGAACTCCTTATGTATTCCTGTCGGGGTGGGGGTGGGGTGCTGGTTTCTCTTTCAAATAACCGTGTTTCCAAAGATCCTTTTCCCCCTGCAGGAGATGAGCTGTCCTGAGGACGAAACGCAACGTTGGAAATGAACTGTTGGTCGTGTTTTCATTTCACAGCACGTCCCGCTTTGTTTCTCCTCTCCAGGTAAAGCTTTACAGGAGTGAAAACCTCGACAGCCCGGTGCACACGGTCTCCCTGGGCCAGTCTCTCTTCTTCCACTTCCCGCCCCTGCTCCGGGACGGCCAGGTAACCGGCACCCACGGCCCCGAAGCAGCCCCTGCGTCCCGTCCCATGTCCCCCTGGGTGGAGACACCTGACGTGCTCTCTGAGTCGGGGCGGGTGGGGGAGGGGCGGCTCTGTAGGGTTTACTTCTGCTTAATCTGCTGTTTGCCTGTTTACAAAAATAATACACGTTCATGGCAGGAATTTTTGGGGGAGGAAAAGTCAGATACAGTTCTGTCATCTAGAAATAACCGTGGTCAGTGTGCTGACAGGTATCCTTTGGGTTTTTTTTCAGTGTGTGTGTGTGTGTGTGTGTGTGTGTGTGTAAATACACACAGGTGTATTTAGTTTAATAACTCAAGGCCAGGACCATTGTGTACATTGTTTTATAATCTGCCTTTCAGTGAAGAATACATCAGAAATCTTTTCCCCATCATTACATGTTTTTTTTACTGTTTTTTTATGGTTGCTCAGCTGTCCATAATGTAGGAAATGCAATAATTTATTTAACTCAGGCCTTAACAGTGGATGTCATTTACTGATTCTAGACTATTTATTATCACTTGTGTTCGGACGGAGCAAGCCATTGTAGTTGAGGTGCTGGGAGCAGACTTGGCAAAGAACTCAGTTCTTTTCTGTGGGCTCAGCGTGCACTTGTCAGTAGGGAGCCCACATATGACGTGTCCTCTCCTGGCTTCATACCACCTGCTGCGGGGATGATAAACTGTGGCCTTTTTTGGGCATGAAACAGCTGTAAAATAATGAACTAAGTTGCAATGGAAGTTTGGAGTCGCTCCCCATTTCTTTAGATGCCCTTTGAAATAGCTACTATACCCTGTTCTTTTTTTTTTTAAAGATTGCGCTTTTTTTTAAAGTTTTATTTATTTATTTTGAGAGAGATAGAGTGGGGGATGGGCAGAGAGAGAGAGAGAGAGAGAGAGAGAGAGAGAGAATCCCCAGCAGGCTCCACACTGTCAGCACAGAGCCGACGTGGCGTTCGAACTCACAAACTGTGAGATCATGACCTGAATGGAAACCCAGAGTCAGACGCTCAGCCACCTGAGCCCCCCAGGCGCCCCGATAGTCACTGTACACGGGAAGCAGCGTGGGCTCTGGGCTCCGACTCCACCTGGGCTCACAGCCCGCTGCGACACGGGAGCAGTGAACCCGGCCTTGCCCGTGGTTGGGGCAGAGCCGGGACTTGCCCAATGCAGGGCTCACAGTGCCCAGCACACATTGGGCTCCCACGCAGGGCTGTGACTGGCACCGGCGCTGTTCCCGAGACGCTGTGTTCTCAGAACTTGCCAGCTGATGGGCTGCTTAAGGGTCATCCCTTAAAAGTCACCCTCACTTAGGATCGAGAGCAGCCTTTCTCCGTTCCTTCACGTATCTCCCTCTTCCGAATCGGCTCATAATAACTTTCTGTGATTCATAAAGTCAGATTCTCAAAGGACCACAATTACGTCGTGGTTGAGTGTGCTTATGAAGAAGTGCCGCTGGCTCTGAAAGCTTTATCAGAAGACGCAGTCTCTGACATGCGGGGACACACGGGACACGTGCCCACTGAGGTCCCTCCTCTGGAGTTAGTGGCCTTGGATGGATGTGTACCCTTGGGGATTTCTTTCAAAACAAGAAGTCCTTCCTAGAAGTAACTTCTCCTTTCTCTGCACAGAATTACGTCGTGTTGCTGGACTCCACGCTGCCCAGGTCCCAGTACGACTACGTCCTGCCCCAGGTCTCCTTCACTGCAGTGGGCTACCATAAACACATCACCTTGATCTTCAATCCCACGGTAAGGACGGGGCCGTGGTGTGTGTGCAAAACCGCCTTAGGGGTGGCGAGGGAGGACAGCCGTTTGAGGACTCTCGCCTTGAGTCCTGATTGCATTCTGGATTTCCCTGGATGCCTGTCTGCTTCTTCGAGTGCTGATGCCTTCGGCTCCCTGTGAGGAGAAAGCTGTCAGTGAAGGCAGGGGATTTGTTTAGGTCGGTGGCTTGGGAGTGATTTTTAGGGACAGGGGTCACCACTGTGTCACAATTGGGGTATCGTGGCCCTCCAGCCAGAGCCGCGTGACGCCTGCTCTGCCCAAACTTCTAGAACCTGCTGCCAGTTTACGGGAATAGGGAGGATGCAGGAGCAGGTAAAGGATGCCGCAGGCATGAGTCAGCAAGGTGCAGGTGGTGAGAAACTGCAGGACAATAACCTGGAAGCTCACTGACTTGACAGATCACAAGAGAGGGGAACAAACAAACCACAGGAGCGGGGTACCTGTAGACTAAAAGAAACTTGCTCATCTCATGAGCCACTGGCAGTGTGTGGGGCCCACTGGATCCTGTATGGACCAGACCGAGAAACAGAGCAGAGCAAAGAACACGCACGTGGCCCTCACGTTCGTGGGATGATTCTGTAGACGGTGCTTCCCAAAGCTGGCAGGCGCTGGAATCGGGGGGTTAAATGCGCACAGCAGCAGCGAAGATGGGCTCCAGGGCCCAGCCTCTAACCCACTGACTGTGCGCTTGGTGGAGGGAGTAAAAGTGGAGCCCAGCAAAACGAAAATCGGGCCTCGTAGCTACTGCACTGATCTTTGTTGCAGGCCTTATCGGCGTGAAGAGCAGCAGCTCCGCATTTCCCTTCTTAAAGAGCGCTGTGTGCACAGCAGTGGATTTAGCCAGTTCTTGATCCTTTTTAACACCTGCATAGTGCTCCTTTGTGTGACTCTATCGTAGCATCTTCAGTTAGGCCCTGCCTGATGGATGTTTGGGTAATTCCTAGTTTTCTGCCGTTACAAATGACCCTTTAGTGATGGGCCTGGTGTGTGCATGTTGTTGAATGTCAGTCTGTCTTTGGAATAGACTCCAAGAAAGGCTTGCTGAGTCACAGGGTCAGTGCTTCTAGAATATCGCTTGATGGTGCCACTTCCCGTCCGTAGGGCTGTACTATTTGCATTCCCACTAGCACTGTGTGCGAGCACCCCTGTTGCCCACAAGGGGAACAAAAATTAAAGGTTTTCTGCAGCATAACGGATGAGAGGTGGCATCTTCCGTCACTGTCCCCTGCATTTCTCATCCATGGGGTTCAGAACCCAGGTATTGCCCTTTCTGGGAACGCTTTACTTTTGAAACTATTTTTCTAGATGGTTCTAGATTTTTCTGGATTGTTTCTAGATTTTCTAGGACCTATTTTTTTTTATCTATTCCATAAGCTCTTTGTATAAGAGGGATATTAAACCTTTACGATATACGTTGTCCACGTCTTTTCCCAATTTATCATTTATTTTTTCATTTGGATTATGCAAACGTGTAGTTTGTTTTTTATATCAAAACGTGTCACTCTTTTTCTCATTGCTTCTGAATTTTGAGTCATAGTCTGGAAAAACTCCCCCCCTCCCAGTCTTAGAGGAATTTATTTCTCCATCAGTACCTGTATGGTTACATTTTATACATTTCCACTTCTAGCCATTTAGGGCTTTTCCTGGTGAAGGGTGTAAAGAGTAGCTCCACATTTATCTTTCCCACATGCACACACGCTACCATTTTGTGCTTTTCAAACGGCGTCCTGGATGCGTGGTAGGTCGGGGTTCTTTCCCGTCGAGCGGAGCAGAGACCCAGGAGGAGACTGAGCAGGGAAGGCTCCGGCTTGTCGCAGCGGAGGCGGGGCCTGAACACAGCTCTTCCGCTGCTCTCTGAGCATCTCTGATGAGGGGCTCGCGCTCAGTGACTTGGCAAATACAAATTTTACCTGAAGTAGAGTTTTTCTGGTGACTCCGGGAGGAAGCATGTACCTTGTTCCCCACATTGAGACGTGGTTGGAAGGTGTCACCGACATGAGCACGTAGGGAACCTTCCGTCCCTGTGTGGAGGCACGTTTGCACCCCAGTGAGAGGCAGAGGGCCTCTGTGACGGGCATTGACGGTCATCTCGGACATCCCCTCCTGCCGCCCCTCCCCACCCCCCCACCAGGAGACTCATCCGGATCCAGGGAGACACTTTGGCAGCTGGCGACGGGAACAGAGATGCTGCTGGGTGGCAGCCGGGCAGCTGCTGCGCCTCATGGCTGCGGCCCAGAATGTGCCTGTCACTTCTGAGAACACGCCCCCTACCAGGGTTGCCTGGGAGACCAGGGGCCCATGTGACAAGGAAGGGAGCGTCCACCCCTGAAGGGTACCCAGTGCTGGTCCTCACACAAACCTTTCCGGGGAGGTGCCATCCGTCAGAGAGCATAAGTGAGGAACTGCGCTCCCTCAGCAGAGCTGGGACTCAGAAGGAGGTGCCTGACCTCCCATCATGTGGCTTCCCGAACATTCCAGCTGTCTGGAGGGACGACTCTGCCGAGCATCAGCAGGGCCCTGACGAGCGCTCCGCCTCGTTCTCCTGTCGAGTGTGCAAACCGAGAGCTGCATCCGGTCCATGTCTCATGCACCGCTGACAGTTCACGCAGCTGCTCTCGTTGGATGTCACATCCCCCGCAGTAGGTGCTTTTGGTGTCAGCGCCTAGTCGTGCCTGGCCCGAGGCTTCACACGATTGCCCGGGGTCACATGGCCTTCACCCCCTGCGGCTTCACCATTCAGTATTTCCTTCCACAGAGAGTCAGCTGGGATCTAAGACCTGTCTGATAACCAGGGACAGGCCGCTGGAGGTGGAAGTCTGTTCCCGCCCCAGTTCTTTCATTTCTGAGCAGCCGTCCCTTTCTGCCTCAGCCCTCTCGGGGTGACATGGCCCCAGTGTCCTTCCCCAGCCTGGGTGCTCCTCAGATGTTTCGACCTCAGGACCCTACCTCCCCATTAAAAGTCGTCGAGATTTTGGAAGAGCTTTAGTTCACAGGGGTGTAATCTGTTTTTACTTATTATATTGTTATCTGTCAGAGTGATGGTGTCATCACACATAACTTCCAGAATGGTCCACCATTCACTTGTGAAAAAATGAGAGCGAACAAGGCACATAACATCTCAGTGTTGTTACAGAAATGGTTCAGACTTTGGAAGTCTCCTGAAAGGGGGTTCCCTAGACATTTGTTTGAGAACCAGTGCTCTGGCTCCTTAACTTGCTCTGTCGTTACCTGCAAGTTTCTGTTTGTTTCTTTTGTGAGGTACAGGTTCATTTGCTAGTATCGAGACCCAGAATTTCAGGGGCTTTCATAAGATGGCAGTTTCTGTCTTGTGTCAGCATCCAGGACGGAGCAGTACAGGAATGGTACAGAAGCCCCAACGTATCGGGGACCCAGCCTCCCCCTCTCTTGGGCATCTGCCATCCCCTAGCACATCATCTTTCCCCCAGATGGCATACCTGGCTGGTGGGAGGGGAGGGCACACTGCTGCTCTTTTAGGGAACAGCCTGGATATGTGGCCAAACGCTTCTATTCATGTAGTCTTGGCCAGAATTAAGTCCCTGGCTATCTTAGCTGCAAGGGAGGCAGGGCGTGTGTGTGCTCTGATTGGCCCAGATGAAAGTTGGGGGTCTGTTGGAAGGGTGAATGGCCACTCGGACACAGCCTGCCTCCTCTCCTCACTAGAGTGACTCTCTGGGACCAGCTCATCTGTCGCTGTGCGCCTGAGCCTAGCATGGCGGGTTCTCCGTACCCCCCTCCAGGCAAGAGCCTGGTGTGTAGCTGGGCCTCTGCACAAGGAGGCCCCTTACTTCTCAGCCTCAGGGATTGCCCACTCCCCACAGCTCGGTTTCCTCAGTTTAGTGGAGGCTCAGAGAGTGAGACCTACCTTGTCTTGTGATTGGCATCTGTCTGGCCCAGAGTGTCAGAGAGCAAGCAGGGGAGTTCGGGGAGCAGAGGATTCACCTGGAAATGTACCCAAGTCGCTGCCCTTCCTGACCGTGGAGAGCAAGAGTTGGGTCCCGTGGATGCCTGGGCCCCGGCTAGGTGGGCCGAGGGGTGGGATGACGGGCGGCGGGGAAGTGGGGAGCCTGCAAAGCAGTGATGGTGGTCTTGGTGTCCACAGAGGAAACTGCCCGAGCAGGACATCGCGCAGGGCTCCTACATCGCCCTGCCTCTGACGCTGCTCGTCCTGTTGGCCGGCTACAACCACGACAAGGTAGGAGATCCAGACGCCCTGCCAGAAAGCGCAGGTTCAGGGTGACCCCCCCGCACACGGTGAGGGGTCCTGTGTTGCAGAAGATAGGACATTGCAGTGTCGGAGTGTGAAGGCCGCAGATCCAGTCCCTGGTCCTCCCTTCTTTTCTTCCTTTTTTATTTAAATTTTTACTTTATTATTTATTTATTTTTATGTTTTTACTTAAATTCTAGTTAGTTAACATGTAGTGTAATACTAGTTTCAGGTGCAGAATTTAATGATTCGGAGCTTACGTATAACATCCAGTGCTCATCACAACAAGTGCCTTCCTTAGTCCCCGCCATCCATTTAACCCGTTACTCCGCTCACCTCTAACAGTCTCGCATGGTTTTGCCTCCCTCTCCCTTTTTTTCTTTCCCTTGTGTTCATATTGTTTTGTTTCTGAAATTCCACATATGTGTGAAATCGTGTGGTATACGTCTTTCTCTGACTTGTTTCACTTAGCATAATATACTCTGGTTCCATCCATGTTGTTACAAATGGCAGTATCACATTATTCTTGATGGCCAAGTAACATTCCCGTGTGTGTGTGTGTGTGTGTGTGTGTGTATGTGTGTGTGTGTGAGAGAGAGAGAGAGAGAGAGAGAGATACATTTTCTTTATCCATTCATCATTATCACTCATCCAAATGACCATTGACAATATGGGCTCTTTTCATAGTTTGGCTATTGTTAAACATTGGGGTGCATGTGCCCCTATGAATCTGTATTTTTGTATCCTTTGGGTAAATACCTACTAGTGCAATTGCTCGGTCATAGGGTAGTTGTATTTTTAACATTTTGAGGAACCTCCATACTGTTGTCCAGAGTGGCTGCACCAGTGTGCACTCCCACCAGCAGTGCGAAAGGTTCCTCTCTCTCCGCGTCCTTGCCACCATCTGTTGTTGCCTGAGTTAACTTTCGCCACTCTGACGGGTGTGAGGTGGTATCTCATCATGGTTTTGATGTGTATTTTCCTGATGATGAGGGATGTTGAACATCTTTTCATGTGTCTGTAGCCATCTGGATGACTTCTTTGTGAAAAAATGTCTATTTTATTCATGTCTTCTGCCTGTTTCTTAACTGGATCACTTATTTTTTTGGGTATTGAGTTTGATAAGTTCTTTATAGATTTTGGATATTACCTGTCTAACACATATGTCATTTGCAAATATATTTTTCCATTCCAAAGGTTGGTTGTTTCCTTTATAGTTCGGAAGGGTTTTTTTATCTTGATGAAATCCCAGTAGTTCCTTTGGACTTTGTTTCCTTTGCCTCAGGAGACACGTCTAGTGAAAGTTGGTACAGCTCATGTCACAGAGGTTACTCCTGTGTTCTCCTCTAGGGTTTCGATGGCTTCCTGTCTCACATTTAGATCTTTCATCCATTTTGAACTTATTTTTGTGTATGGTATAAGAAAGTGGTCCAGTTTCAGGTGCCTTGGTGGCTCAGTCGGTTGTGTCCGACTTCGGTTCAGGTAAAGATGTCACAGTTTGTGAGTTGAGGCCCACGTCAGGCTCTGTGATGCAGCTCAGAGCCTGGAGCCTGCTTCAGATTCTGTGTCTCCCTCTCTCTGACTGTCCCCCATTTTCTCTCTGTCTCTCTCTCTCTCTCAAAAATTAAACATACGTTAAAAAAATTTTAGAATGTAGTCCAGTTTCATTCTTTTGCATGTTGCTGTCCAGTTTTCCCAACGCCATTTGTTGAAGAAACTGTCTTTTTTCCATTGAATAGTCTTTCCTGCTTCATTGAAGGTTAGTTGACCATATAGTTGTGGGTCCTTTTCTGGGTTTTCTATTCTGTTCCATTGATCTGTGTGTCTGTTTGTGCCAGTAGCATGTTGTCCTGATCACTACAGCTGTGTAATAATACTTGAGGTCTGGAATTGTGATGCCTCCAGCTTTGCTTTTCTTGTTCAAGATTGCTTTGGCTGTTCGGTGTCTTTTGCGGTTCCATCCAAGGGTTAGGATTGTTTGTTCTAGTTCTGTGAAAAATGCTGGTGGTATTTTGATAGCGATTGCATTAAGTGTGTAGATTGCTTTGGATAGTACAGACGTTTAACAGTGTTTGTTCTTCCAGTCCACGAGCATGGAATGTTTTTCCATTTCTTTGCATCTTCTTCAGTTTCTTTCATAAGCTTTCTACGGCGTTCAGTGTACAGATCTTTTTACATCTTTGATTAGGCTTATTCCTAGGTATCTTGTGGTTTTTGGTGCAATTTCAGACGGGATCAATTCCTTGATTTCCCTTCTACTGCTTCATTATTGGTGTTGAGACATGTGACAGGTTTCTGTATGTTCATTTTGTTATCCTGCGACTTTGCTGAATTCACGTTCTCAGTTCTAGCAGTTTTTTGGTGGAGTCTTTTGGGCTTTTCACGTAGAGTATCATGTCGTCTATGAATAGTGGAACTTTGACTTCTTCCTGCCAACTTGGATGCCTTTTATTTCTTTTTGTTGTGTGGTTGATGAAGCCAGGACTTCCAGCACCGTGTGAAACAGTAGTGGGGAAAGCGGACATCCCTGTCGTGTTTCTCACCTTAGAGGGAAAGCTCTCAGGTTTTCCCCGTCGAGGAGGAGAGTAGCTGTGGGCTGTTCATATCTGGCCTTGACGATGTTGAGGTGCGTTCCCTGCGTCCCTACTTTGTTGAGGGCTTTTATCAAGGGCCTTTCAAGGCCGTAAGCCTCTTGTAACATCTCCCCCAAGTCCTTTGTCCCCGTGTCTCTGCCAACCCTCACCAGCGCCAAGACCTCTCTGCCTTGTCTTGAACCGAGAGTCACCAGTTCGCACACAGTGGATGGTGAGCTGCCTGAAGGAGGAGGCGTGCTGGCCTGTGAGGCTCGTGTCCCTCTGGGCAAAAGTTTCCTCCTGGTGTCTGTCTTTCTCACCCCCTCTCTTTCCTTCTAGCTCATTCCCTTGCTGTTGCAGTTGACAAGTCGAATACAGGGTGTCCGAGCTCTTGGCCAGACAGCCTCTGACAATAGTGGCCCAGAAGATGCAAAAAGACAAGCCAAGAAACAGAAGACGAGGCGAACGTGAGGAGGAAGAGGGCAGGGGAATCTCACGCGGGACAGGCCGCAGCCTAGGGGCTACCACCACCACCACCACCCGCCCTTGGCCTCAAGCATGCGTTCAGCCAAGTTCAGCACGTGCCGTCGGCCCCGTTCTCCCGCCAGCGCAGGTGCCCCGGCCTGCCCTCCCTCATCCAGCCCTTGGTGCAATGCAATGAATGGACCCTCTTGTCACTCTGCTGAGCACAATTTATTTTCTGAGTTGAAGATAATTTATTATTATTATTTTTGTCAAAGAAGTATTTAAGCTGTGCTAGTGGTGTGAGAATGTGATTCTTCATCTTGAGTACTCGTTTGTAAGAATTGCAGTAAACGTGGGGTTTTGGTCCGCTAACGAGGTACCTGTCGGAATTCGCCTTGTCCCTGAACTTCCCCCCGCACCGGAGATCCCTGCTGGGAACTGCACAGCCAGTATCTGCTACTAGGAGGTAAAAATCAATAAAACTGCCCATTCATTCGTGTTGCAGCTCATCTCGGATCTGTCTCTTCGGCGACACGGGCACAAAGCTGGGGTCCTAAATTGAGATTCCTCGAGGGGCACGTAGGACCTGAGAGAAGTGCAGGGACAGGAGCATCCTCAGCAAGGGTGAGGGGACCCACAGCAGCCATCGTTGGCCTCAGTGCCAGGAGAACGGGAGGGAGGCCGTGTGGCAGGATGAACGGTTCCCACCCCGTGTAAAGCAGCCAGGCTTTCTGGGCTCCTGCTTGCCTGTGCTCTGCAGGAATGCACCTTGACAGATGTAGAGAAACCACAAGGACGAGTCATGTGTGAGACCGAAGTTTTAAATGTGAGTGACAAATTCCATTTATTAAGAAACCACACAGGGGCACCTGAGCGGCTCAGTCAGTCTAGTGTCCAACTCTTGGTTTCAGCTCAGGTCATGATCTCATGGTTTTGGGGACTGAGCCCCATGTCGGTTCTGCGCTGATAGTGTGGAGCCTGCTTGGGATTCTCTCTCTCTCTCTCTCTCTCTCTCTCTCTCTCTTTCCACCCCCCACCCTTGCTCATGCAGATGCTCGCTCTCTCTCTCAAATAAATAAAACTTAAGAAAAAAAATAGTGTTTAAAGAAAATAAGGAAACCACACAAACCAATCAAAATGCATGTGCGAGTGGGGGAGGTGTGAAGACTGCTCACCTGCGTAAGGGATCCACAGCAGTTCCCAGCATTAGTTTATTTCTTACAGGAAGTGACTGATGCAGGTAAGTTACACTGGGGAGGGGACACATCCGTCTGGCCAGCATTTACTGAGAACTGCGCTCGACGGGCCCTGGGTTACGAAGATGGGTGGTGGTGCGCCCGCGTCTGCTTCACGCTTGCACCCCTGGTGCCTGGCACGCTCTGAGTGTTCTGTGAGGAACGTGCAAGTACACAGGCGGGCATAGGTGGGCGCTCTGTGCCCGCTTTCCCAGAAAGCTCCCGTCGCTGAGTGCAAGGCAGTGTGGCGAGCTGAGGGCCTCCTGGTGGAGGAAGCGCAAGGGGCCTGGGGGTACAGAAGCAGAGGTCTGATCCCCCCTGAAGGTCTAAGGGGAACTTCCTGGATGTGATGTTTAAATGTTTTTAAGACCCAGAATGGAGAGAGGAGGAAGAGGGAGAAGTTGTTGCTGGGTGTGATTTGCCAACGCAAAAGGTCAGCCTGAGGGTCCCCCGGTCCTGGCGATCTCCTCAAGAGTCACCGTGTTGCTAGCTGGTGGCCCTTGGCTGTTGGCCATTTCTTGGGCCAGCTTTTTTTTTTTTTACCGTGGAAGGAAGTAAACTCTTGGAGATCTGGGACCGGTGAGATACATAATCCAGTTCTTGGAGTGTATTCTCACTCATTCCAAGTGGACACCCAGAAACATCCCTTTTAAATGTTAATGGGGCTTTTTATTGACATGGTGTAAAGGTTAAGAGCTTGTGAAAGATGCTCCTAAATGTCAGTGCACTCCTTCCAGTTCCGGCTGCTGCCATTAAGTGGCGGTCTTGCCCCGCGCTGGACGCGGGTCACCCGGGGAGCCGCTGCGCCGGTGGGTGGAGCGGAGCCACGCCGGCATTTCTCAGTCCATTTGAAAGTTGGGCTCATTCCATTGTCTGATTTTCTCATCTTCTGGCAATCTCAGGACCGAGCTCCTCCTCTTCCCCCTGGGAGGTGGACCGGTGAATGATGTTCGAGGGCTTTGACTAGGGCTGAAGTTACATGAGAAGTTTTTTTTTTTACCCTGAGAAAATGTTTAAACGTCTAAAATGGTGGGCTCTTAACTCCGTTTGCACATTTCTGCTTAAGCAGCCATGAAATTTCACTGAGGACACCCCAAAGACCTGTCATTCTAAGGGGCTGGCTCCACTAGAGTCTTCTGGCTTGTCTTGTTTTGAATTTTATCAACCCCCCAGCAAGGATTGGTGGACAGGGGGGTTGGGAGGTGCTGCAGGTGCGCCCAGAGCAAGAGGGGCCTTAAGGAAGGGCAGAGGGAAGGTGCAGTCCTGAGTCTAACTTTTCACGGTGTCCCCGGGTGGAGGTAGGAGCACTGGCAGGAAAGACCAGCCTGCCTTCGGTGGTTACTGCCTGCCAGGTGCCGTGCTGTGCCCTGTGTTCACGACTCCCTGGGTCTATGTGACCTCGCAAAGCACATGTTTCAGTCCCATTGACAGAGGACGACAGCGAGACTTAAGGATCTCACAGCTACTAAGTGGCAGAGCTGGGATTTGAACCCGGGCCCAAGAGTTCTCGCCCCTGACACACAAAAAGAGACGGTGCAGTTACATACCGTTGTCCGGGGGCTAGTTCAGGGGTTTACGGAATGAATGTTGTGGGCAGGACATGGGGGCGTAGCTGTGATCAAGTTAGTCAAGGTCCAGCCACATGCAGCGATGTGTGCAAAGGAGGGATGGGTCACGGAGGGACAGAAGACCTTTTAACTGTCCCCTGAGTGTTATTTCTGAGACCAAAGAACTCTATGCCTAGACCCTTAAATCTAATTCCTTTTTTAAAAAAATTAAACAATATTTGTAAATGTTTATTTTGAGAGAAGCAGAGAGAATGAGCAGAGGGGGTATGGAGAGAGGGGGAGAGAGAGAGTCCCAAACAGGCTCCACATTCCTCCCAGTGTGAGGCTTGAACTCACAAACTGAGATCATGACCTGAGCTGAAATCAAGAGTTAGAAGCTTAACCAACTGAGCTACCCAGGCGCCCAACTCCAATTCCTTAATAGGCAGGATTTCCTTGTCCTTAAAAGTTGGAACATCCACAAGGGGAGCGTTGGTCAGGATTTGGGGGACAAAGTGGTTGCATTCTGTCGAGCCTGAGGCTGAGTGCTCATTAGGAATTAAGGACATGTTACTCACCGCATTTCCAGCCTCTGACATGTGTTTGGTGCTTGGCCTGGGTCCCAGCCTCGAGAGGGGCCCTGGTGATCCACCTTGCTCTATGTGGATTGGGGCTGGCCTGGTGTGGCCAGTGGAGGAGGGCAGGAGTGGGGTGTGGTGTGTGCTTCTCGGCCAGGCCCCGTAAGGCAACGTGCCTCCCTCTTTGGCCCAGCTAGCGGCCTGCCCCTCGTGAAGGTCCCCCTAGAGCCCCGTGGTGAGGACCCGAGCCCTGTGGCCAGTAGCCCCTCCAGCCTCCCAGACACACACATGAGGCACCTTGGAAGTGACTGTCCAGCTCCAGTCAAGCCTTTGGATGATGCAACCCCAGCCAGCGGCCGACTGCAGCCACTTCAGAGACCCCAAACGGAGTCCTGGCCAACTGAGCTCCTCCCAAATCCTGCCCCACAGCGTTTGTGAAGACCGTACATGACTGTATTCGGCCTGTAAGTTTGGGGTAACTTGTTATGCAGTGTTATATAACAGGAATGGTGAGGATCTCCTTAAATGTCTGTTACATGAATGGTCAGGAACCGTGAGACTCCCAGCAAATTGTTACATTTCTACTTGTGTACTGGTCCAGGCTATTTTGGTCTCAAGGAATAGAAACCCAACTCCTTAGCTTAAGCAAAATGGGCCATTTCACTGATTAGGTAACTGAGAGATCCAGGCTTTATGTACGGCTGGACCCAAGGTCTGTCTTAGTCTTCTGACTCTGCTTCCTCTTCTGTGTTGGTCTTGATCTTCCCTCCACCACGGTGCTCTGAGCAGCCCTCCATGACGGGCTCGGAGAGATCATTTTATGGAAATGGACACACACTTAAAGCAAGCCCAGGTCAGCTTGCTCAGCCACCGCTCTCCCCCCGTGCAGAGTCAGGCCTTAACATCATCCCAGTGTTAGGCCCAGCAGAAAGAGAACCTCATCTTGAGGCAACATGTTAGTCCTGGGAAAGGGGTACAGCACAGAGAGGCGGGGGCCCGGCCAGACCCAAGCCACACCCCACATCCCGCCATCGGTTAAGCCTCCGACTTCAGCTCAGGTCAGATCTCACGTTCGTGGGTTCGAGCCCTGCATCAGGCTCTGTGCTGACAGCTAGCTCAGAGCCTGGAGCCTGCTTCCGGTTCTGTGACTCCTTCTCTCTCTGCCCCTCCCCCCCTCATGCTCTGTCTCTCTCTGTATCAAAAAAAAAAAAACAAACTAAATAAAACATTAAAAATTTAAAAAAAAAAAGGAAAAGTAAAAAAGTTGTAGGAGATTAAAAAAAAAAAAACTTGATGACAGAGGAGGGGGTAACATGGCAGAGAAGTCGGGGGCTCTGTACTTCCCTCGTCTCTCAAACAAAGAAGGGCTAAAGCCGAAGGACTTTGAACCCCAAGAGTCTGAGAGAAAAAGAGACTGAGTCTACCAGGGAGAAACCGGGACAACCTAATGGCCCATAGGTGGGTGAGTGTGAACGGGGGGAGATAAAACTTGATGACAAGGCCTGGTTGAAGTCACCAGCCGTTCTTTGCTTTATCTTTTCATTAGCAACATGACGAAGGCCTTGCGACAGGTCTAAAGGAAGAAACTCATCTGTGAGTCTGCTGTGTGCTAGGGCCAGAAGGCGCCTTTCTAGCCCCGAAACTTGGTGGAGCCCAGGAAGGTAGATGTGACCTCTCCCTCCCACCTTCCCAGTGGGAGAAGGTGTTTATGCTTCATGACACAATGGTGGGATCATGGTTGGATCATAAATGTATATTTTTAATGTTTATTTTTGTGTGTAAGAGAGACAGAGCATGAGCGGGGGAGGGGCAGAGAGAGAAGGAGACACAGAATCTGAAACAGGCTCCAGGCTCTGAGCTGTCAGCCCAGAGCGTGATGCGGGACTCAAACTCACAAACCGTGAGACCGAGACCTGAGCTGAAGTCTGATGCTTCACCGACTGAGCCGCCCAGCTGCCCCGGATCATGAATATTTTTTAACTACATTCCTACTGTAATGTACACTTGGGGTTATTTATTTAAGATGTCCCCAGTTTTCATAACCTTTCAGGTGGGTGAATTTTTCCCTGGTCCGCTGTGTGGATGAGACAGCAGCCTAAGTTGCATTTGCTTTTTGGAATTTGAGGATGTGTAAAATAGACGAGTGCACTGGACCACGTGGTCTGCAGAACTGTGTGGAATCCACACCTCGGGAGACTGATGGCTGCCCCCCCCCCCCCCCCCGTCTCGTCTGTGCAGGAGAGGCAGCTGGCAAGAGGGAGGAGGCTGACAGCTGACGAGTGGTCCGTCTGGGCCTGGGCCTCTCTTCATGGGCTGGGTGGGCAGGGAGAGGGAGGAAGAACATTTTGCTGCCTACCAAAAGTACCTTTTTTTTTTTTTAAAGTTTATTTATTTATTTTTGAGAGAGAGAGAGACAGAGCATGAGTTGCTCAGGAGCAAAGAAACAGGGAGACATGCAATCCGAAGCAGGCTCCAGGCTCTGAGCTGTCAGCACAGAACCCGGAGGCAGGACTCCAACTCACGAACCGTGCGGTCATGACCTGAGCTGAAGTCAGGTGCTCAACTGACTGAGCCACCCGGGCGCCCCTAAAAATGCTTCTTTGTACGTTTGTAGGAATGCCTCACCTAAGTGCTGACCGATCCTCAGTTACAGTGGCAAAGAACGGTTCACATAAGAGGATGAGGTGTAAGACTTGTATGCGCTGAGGGCAGGGGTGAGCAAACTACGGCTCTTGGTTCCAACCTGGTCTGTCATCTGTGTTTGGAAACAAGGTGCGATGGGGACACAGTCATGGCTGCTCATTTACACATTGTCTCTGGCTGTTGGGTTTTGTTTTCCCGCACAGCGGCAGAGGTAAGTAGCTGGGGCAAGGCTGTCTGGCCTACAAAGCCTAAATACTTAGTATCCGGCTCTTTCTAGGAAGGGTTTGCTGACCTCTAGTCTAGTGGGCGCTTTGTAAAGTTTGATCTTTAGGGGGGGGTCATTAATTTGTTCAGCCTGTATTAGCTGAGCATCTAGCCTGTGCCTGCCAGTGCTCTGTGTCCCGGGGACTTATTGAGTGGTGAGAAGGAGCAGCCAGGCCTGAGCTCTCCTGAAGGATAACGCCGACAGAGGGGAGCGGCGGTGTACAAGTAAATGGGGATTTCTGGGGTAACAGAGTTACTAAAAAGAGTGGAATAGGTGATACGGTGGAAGGTGACTGCCTCAGGGAGCGCCACTCTGTCGAAGTGACATTTAAGCTGAGTCCTGAAGAAGAGAAAGGGCCCGTTATGTCAAGATCTGCAGGCAGAGCTGCCCAGGTGGAGAGGTCAGAAACTGCAAGGGCTCCAGGGAAGAAATGAGCTTCATGAGTCCGAGGAGCAGCAGCGAGGCCACACGCTGGGGGAGTTTAACCTCCAAGACTGAGGGGGAGGAAGGAGCTGACAAAGAAACCAAGAAGTGACCAATGAGGTGGGAGAAATCCACCCACTCGCTGATCAATGAATAAGTACTCCTTAGTAATGATACTGGTCATGACCAATTCAAATGAGTCCTATGGAGACCATGACACTAACTCATACTTGTCTTCTGCTTAGGATGAACCGTATGAAACTGCCATTTTTATAGGCCACAATGGTTGAAGAGCCAACCCACCATATCCTGAAATTAAACAAGTAAATGGATGGTAGGTGGCGGGAGCTGGGTTTCTCAGTGTTGGGTAGAAGGTGACCAATTCGCTACAAAGAGAGCTAGAATGATCCATGTGGGAATGAATCGGAGTTGGAGACACAGCATGAGCTCATGTTTACCTTAATATATATACAGATGGTCACATATAGAAATAATTATACACCTGTGATTACACACAGGTTAGCTGCTTGCTTTTTCAACTGAGGGGCCCTAGAAGGAACGACACCCCAGTGATAACCAACACCTAGTGCCCGGATCTTCATTCTCTGATACCTACTGCTTTCTGATAGAAGGAATGGGGACTCCTTGGGAAATGTCTAATTTCTAATTCTAGGACAGGGGTAGGAAATAAATAGGATGAACTTGGAGGGTCAGAAATTAAGTGCTTTCTGACTTTTTGTGCTTTCCTTTAGCACAAAAGGAATTGCTAAACAAATTGGTGGGGGTGTCTCTGAGGGACACAAGAGGCAGCTAAAAGAGCCCACAGTGGTCTAAGCTGCATTGGATTAAAATCCGAAGTATAAAATAAGTACGCATCATTCCACATATATAAATAAACGATTGACTAAGTCAACAAATGGTGGAGAAGGGACAAATTTCTATGTAGAAGAATTCCAACCCCCCACCCGCCAGGAAATGAGTATAATCCCCACTCTTCAAGTGCTGACTTGTCGTTATGACTTCCTTCCAAAGAGGACTGTGTGAAGAAGGGGGAATGTTTTTCTTTGTAGTGAAGAAACCTGACACAACCTCAGCCAAGTGATCAAGGTCAATGTCAACCTCAATAAGTCATCTTGAGAGTACATACCCTTGATAGGAAGTGATGGCAGTGACATTTTCACCTCTGTGGCCTTTTTCCTCAAAACACACAAATCCTATCTAATGAGAAAAATACCCAGACAAAGCCCAGTTGAGGGACGTTCTAACAAAACACATGACCGGTTTTCCCCAAGAGCGGTAAGGTCATCACTATGGTAGCCTGGCATAGAAAAAAAAAAAGGACTTTAAGTACAAACTAAGTAAGTCTGAATAAATATGAACGTTAGTTAGTAATAATAATGCACCAATATGTGCGGCACATGGGGACTCTCTGTTTCATCAGCACCATTTCCCTGGAACTATGGTAAAATGGAAAGTTTAAACATTGAGCACCATCTTCTTGGAAGCCTCAGCACCATCAGAGCCAAGTGGAGGAAGAAGCCAATAAATAGGCTGAATCGAAGAAGAAGATGAGGCAGAGGTCCAATTACAGTGCTCACTTGTGCACGTGTGGAAGCCACGGGAACAGAAATAAGGAAAGCCAGAGACCAGGGACACTGGTACAAATTGTCAGACTGAATGTTTACTTTCTAGAACTTGATTCAGTGGATCAAGAACGTCCATTGTCATCTGATCGCAATAGCCACCTTTGAGAGACCCGCCTGGCTCCTACCCAAACAGTCCTTTTTGGTCCTTTGCCCTGGACCTGTGACTTTTGGGACTCGTGCTGTTTTCATTTGTGGCTGGATGTGACACGTGTACAGTAAATCACCCCTTCTGCTGTCTTAGCTGAAGGAAAAAAATGTTGACTACTGGCAGTGTCATATGCTCAAGCCAGTATATGTCTTTTCTTGTTTTGTGAGCATGAATTTGTATTGTGCCATCTACCCTCCATTGCCTGATCCTCACAAAGCCAATGGCCCCAGGTTAAGAGACAAAAAAAATCCAAGTTAGGATATATCCGATGTCCGATGGCCAGAAAATGGCCCAGCATCCAGACTGCACATGCTGGTCTACCTGAAAAAGCCAAGAAGATAGGCAAGGGTAACCACACTATAGCATGAGGGCCAAATCGATCTTGCTGCCTGTTTTTGTCAATAAAGTTTGGTTAGAACACAGCCATACCCATTCATTTATGTACTGTCAATGGCTACTTTTTTTTTAAGTAGGCTCCATGCCCAGGATGGAGTCCAATGCAGGGCTTGAACTCAAGACCCTGAGATCAAGACCTGAGCTGAGATCAAGAGTAGGATGCTTAACTAACTGAGCTACCCAGGTGCCGCATTTATGGCTACTTTTGAGTGACAGATGCAGAATTGAGTAGTTGCAACAGAGATCAGATGACCCACAGAAGATTTACTATCTAACTGGTCCTGCATAGGGGACACAGGTTCTACCGTCATCCCGTCCAGGAAGGGCGAGGAATCCCCATCTAAGGACAATTCAGTCTTTTAACAACAGAGCACACAGCTGGGCAAAGCTCGAGGTTCTTTGGGACTGAAATGGATCATTAATATTGAGTGTTTACAACCTACTTGCTTCAGATGATTCAATTTAATTTATACTGTCTGTCGTAATAGAGTTCCCATGTGCAGGGGTCGGGGCTGTATGTCTTCATTGGCTTTCTGAAGCTTCCGAGCATATTGATTCTGTGAAATGTACATTTCTCTGTAAAGAACGTCTCTTGACATGACAGGAGATCACACATGGCTTGTTTCCTGTCCCTTTCGTTCCGCTCTGAGCAAAATAAAATCATGATCCTAACGTCACCGAGGGACCCTTGTGTCTCTTGGAAGCAGGGCTCCCTTTGCCTGCTTTCTTTTTTTAATCTCTTTCAAGCCAGGGAGGCAGGGTAGAGCATTTCACTGGCTTTGGAGCCAGAAAGATGTGAGTGGGAGTCCTGCTTCTGTTATTTCTTGGGCTGTCTGCCTTCGGGTGCTGCGTCATGTCCCTGAGTCTCAGGCTGTACCATAGTAACATGGTGATAATGGCTGCAACAGGGCACTTCTGAGGATTCAGGGATGCTTCACAGAGCAGCTGCGACAGGCCTTGCTGTCTGGTATCACCCTTTCGCACAGGCAGGGTTGACATTTAGCTGGTACCCACTGGCGCAGCCGTGCCTGTATTTTACAGCCAGCCATTGGGTTGATTGGTCAGTGTCCATGCCCTGACAGATGTTCAATAGTTGAGAAATCATCCCTCTTCCTTTCAGGGCTTCAGACAATTTCATGGGTCTGCTCTGGTGCAGACACCAGTTGGAGCTCTACCCAGCTCCCCTTTAACTGGCTACCTTCCCCTAGCTGCTGAGAGTCCCAGCTGCTAAGAGCTCACAGCTGTCTCCTTTTCCAGAGAATTTCCCGCTCCGGATGGGAGCCACCTCACCCTGGAGGCGATGCCGTGCCCCACAGACTAACTGATAGAGCAGTCGGGATTGCTGGCTCCAGCTTCACGGCGGCCCAGCCTGTGCTCCAGAGCTCCCTGCGGGATCATACCCAGGCTAGGCGGTAGAGAGCACACTCTCTCTTGACTCTTCCCCCTTCTGCTTTTTGTGGCCTTCACTTCCCTTCTCTTGAAAGCCCTCCCTTAAACACCCACATCTGCCCACATCTGTTTTGCAGCTCTGCTTCTAGGAATTCTGGCCCAAGGCCATCAGTGTCTGATTGTTGCAGACCCAGATCTTTCTGCCAGAACAGTGGTCCATCCTTGGGGTCCTAGTGAGGTCATCTGCATGGAGCTGGTTTGGTGGGGTTTGCAGGCAGGGACTCTGTTGGGGAGGTGGCTCAAGGGTTTTGTCAAATATCTTTGTCTCCTGACACGTGCAAAAAAATCTAGGATCAGACCGCAGGGTTTCCTTCACACCACACTGTGGCCCCATTGTCTACTGTGCTATTGGAAGGCACTGAGTTTGGAAGGAACGTATCTGTGTGTGTGATGTGTGAATGCAACTATTTGTATGCGCATGCATTTATGTGTGGGGTCCTCTGTGTGTGTGCATGTGTGCACGCTAGTGTGTGTACGCATGTGCATGTGCACAGGCTGAGCCTGTGAGCCCCACTTCTGGCCCAGGGCATCTGCCTGGGCTGGCCCTACCTGTCTGCTACTCTGGGACCCTCAGTTGGAAGCCAGCTGGCAAACGAGGAGAGCACTGGGATGTCTTGTTCATCAGGACTCTTGACCATCCCCACCATATTGGGCTTCTTGGCCTCTTGGGCATGCCTTGGCCTCTGCTGGCTTTGAGGGCCTGCCAGAGATACCATCTGGTCTGGAAAATGTTCTCGGCCTGGGCACAGCCCACTGACCACTGCCTGCTGGTCTATGACTTCTCCATCCAGGAAAACAGCACAGGCTGACCTGAGTGAGCACTGGCAGGGGGCCACGTCTTAGGACAGTCTGAATTCTGGACCTGGTGCTGCCACTAAGGTGCAGAGAAGATTGGGTCAGTTACTGCCCACTGGGTCCATCTTAAGCCTGATTAGGGGAGAACTAGCTTCTCTCTGGGTTTACCCAGTCTGGACCACCTCTGCCTGGGAGATGGGTTGGGGGAAAGACATTAATGTTTGGAGCAGTGTTGTATTAGCACTCATGGTTGCATGAAACCCAGCTCCACCTAGCTTAGGCAAATGTCCCCAGAACCCAAGGACAAGCAAGGTGCAGCTGTGCTTCCCAATGGAACACTTGGAACCAAAAACTTGAGTTTCTTCTTAGGCTAGAAGGCTAGAACTAAGGAGTTTATAGTCCTTTTCTCATTTGATTCTCACACCGATGACGGAACTGAGGCTCAGAGCAGTTAGGTGACCTCTCAAGGTCACAAAGAGAAGTGGTGTCGCTGACCCCAAAGCCTGAGCTCTTAGCCACCAGGCACTGTTTCAGGGTATCCATTAGGGTTGGCTAAACTGCTGTAACAAAGAGGCCCAAACAGAATGGTGCACACACAACACAAGTTTATTTCTGACTCCTGTTACATAGTTCAGGATGGTCCCAGGTGAACAGGGTGGGCTTGATCTGTGTTATACACAGTTGTTGGGGGCACCTCTAACATGTGGCTTCTAAGGTCACCTTGGGGGACATAGCACAGTGGAGTACACAGAGTGGAATTTTATGGAAGTGGCCCATTGCTTCCATCTTGAGCTCAGCTGTGTGGCTCCACCTAGGTGCAAGGGCTGCTGGGAAATCTGACTAGCTATGTGCCCAGGGAAGGACCAAACATTATGAAGCCTATAGTCTCTGCCACACGTCAGTATTACCATCGTTTCTTGCTCTTTGAGTCCTTGTTCATAAGTAGTTTTTCTACTCAGAGCCATAAAATATAGTTTTCTTTCTTTCATTTATCATAATCCTTTTTCTGTGTGGCTCCACTGAGTTTCCTAATGATCATGGTTACGGGCTGTGTACACCAGTTGTTGGGCAGTTAACTTGTTCCAGATTTTTTCAGATAATCAAACAGTAAACATCCTTATGCAAAAAACCTTCGGTACTGTTGAATTATTTCCTTAAATTATCAGGAGTGGGGACACCAAGTTGAATGAGCGAGCATTTTTATGGCTCTGGACACTGACAACCTTATAGCTTTCCCAAGGGCTGGCCGCCATCTACAATGATACTCACAGTGTTGCCAGCATTGAGGGGAATACCTTTTTTTTCTCATTTAGTTGTAGTGAAATGGTTCCTTAGTTTATTATGATAGCCTTTTCCAGGTCTTAACCCTTGAATAGGAAGTGTTTGTGTGTGTGTATTGGACTTAAGTCCTACCTGCTGTTAATGTAGCTTTTTCTTTTGTCTTTGGGAGGGACAAGACCATTTATCCACTCAACAAAAACTTAGGGAGTACCTATTACATGTCAAGCAGTGGTCTAGGCCCTGGGCATATGGTGCATCAAGAAAAGACAAAGACCTCACCCTCACGGAACTTTATATTCTAGCGGGAAGACAGACACTGGTCAAGTAACACATGGATGGACGGGACTGTTTTAGTCAGTAAGACGTCCCAAGAGGAAACCGGGTGATGGGATGGTGGGCGGGGCTATTCTAGTTTGGGGGTGGGATTCAGAGAAAACCTGAGTCCTGTGTAATAAGGAGCCAGCCATCTAAAGAGCAGAGGGAAGAATATTCCAGACTGAGGGGGACAACACACGCACAGGCCCCAGGGTAGGAAGGGAGGGGTCAAGAAATAGCAGTCAGGACAGTCTGGTGGCCATTGGCGAGGAGGGGATGGAAAGAGACAAGACCAGTGACATCCACAGGGAAGAGATCACAGGACTTTGCAGATGGGATAGAGACTTGAGAGGTTTTCTCGGGGCCCCTGAAAACCACTGGAGGGCTATAAGCAAGGGGAGGAAAATGATCTGGTTGCCATTTCAGAACAATGACTGTGGGGAGAAAGAATGGTAGGGCAGAGACTGGAAAACTTTTCTTGCAAAAGGCCAGATCATGAACACTTGGGTCTCCATGGCAACTACCCAGCTCTGCCATTGGGGTGGGAAAACAGCCCTATAGATGGAACATACACAGACAGTTGTGGTTTTGTCCCAAAATAAACATTTATTTACAAAAACAGGTGGCTGGCAAGATTTGACTCAGGCGCCATAGTTGCTGATCTCTGCTGGAAGGGATTAAGAGCCCAGGCAGGGAGTGCAGCCAGAGGTCATTGGATTAAAGCAGAGGGGACATGATGGTGGCTTTGGCCAGAGTAGTGGTGGTGGAAATGCAGTGAGGCAGATGGATGTGGGATGTGCTACGGAGATTGAGTGGACATGCACTGGTCTGCCTGGGGAGCCCTTCCCTCTTTCACAGACGACGCTGGGGAAAAGTCAAGAAAGTATGGACAGTTCTAGGACCACAGTCTTGGAGGGGGGTGGGGCTAACCAGGTGCTTAAAATGTGATCTGGAGACCAAGTAACTTGTCTGAGTCAGGCAGCCAAGGGTGGGGGACAAGGCCACAGCCGTGAGGCTACAGCACCTCCCAACTTGGGTGAGGACTCTCTCTCACCCTGTCCAACCTGCAGTGGATGCTTGGGGTTCTATCCAGGCAGGTGTGCAGCCTTCCCGGGACTAGGGGACCACACAGCCCTAAGCCCCACCACTTCCTGCTGGCATAACCTTGGGCCTCAGTTTCCTCCACTGTCAGCCAGGGTCGGCAGAGAGTCCCACCTCTGGTGGTGTTGGGAGGAGGTGAGCATCTGGTCCTAGGACTCGCTCACAAGACGGCAGATGGCTCGCGATACTAAAAATTCTTCTGTTGACATTCTTTTCAAAGATGTCATTCCTTCAGAGCCTCCAGCTCCATCTT
The DNA here is from genome assembly GCF_006229205.1 of Suricata suricatta. Lineage (NCBI taxonomy): Eukaryota > Metazoa > Chordata > Mammalia > Carnivora > Herpestidae > Suricata > Suricata suricatta. The sequence goes on from NC_043707.1 coordinate 12,248,643, forward strand.
GCTATCTTCTATTTTTAAAGGGTCTTTCTGTGACTTTTGAACATCTCCGTTCTGTCTGATCCATTAGGTGTCAGTTTTTACTATCAACTCAGTTCAGCTTTCTTCCCCAATGTTGGGTGGGTGTGGAGGAGTCCTCTTCCTTCATGAGGGTTCGAGCTGTCCCAGAGTAGAGCCAGCTCTGCGTGCCGGGCCCCCAGCGCACTGCCAGGCACACAGGGGCCAGATGTAAGGTCCTCCATTTGCTGCGACTCCCCAAGGGAAGCCCTCATCAGCTCAGTGACTACTGTATCCTGTCCCTCCCCAGGACCTAGTCCAGTGCCTGGCATGCAGCAGGGGCTCAGTAAATGTAACTGTTGGAATTCTATGCACATTAACACTTAGAGAAAGCTTATTTGTTTGGGATCTTTCCTTTCTCTTTTCTGTGCCACAAGGCATTTGGGGCTAGTGTGGGCTAGGGCCCCAGGGCTCATGGAGGTGGCCAGCTAGCTATGGCTCTGGGACCCTCTCTAGCCCATGCTTTCAAGGTGCAGGAGCACGCTGCATCAGCACCAAATGCAGACTCCCAGGCCCTGCCCCAGACCTCCAGAGCGGGATTCCCTGCGGGAGGAGCAGGCCTGGGAGGCTTCTTGGTGATTGTCATGCACAGGAATGTTTGAACATTGCCCTCATTTCTCAGCCTGGGGGAAGTCACGGAGCCCTGTCAGAGATAGAACCCTGCATGTGATGCTTCATTGGTCTGACCCAGGCCAGCATTTATCATGTAGTAGTCTCCCTTTTGGTGAGTGGCTTTGACAAAAGGAGCCATTGCTTAAGTTGGTCGGGGACCAGGCACTTCATCTGCTGTATGTGTCCGATCCAGAGGCTGGCTCATTCTTCAGGTGCCTTCCTCTAGCGCTGAGTCCATCCATTGCCTTGGACACAGTGAAGTGACTTCTTAACAGGCACTTGGCTGCTTGAATCCAGTCTGGGGCTGGTGATGTGGGACTCTTCGAAGGCTGATCCTTTGCCGGAGGAGTGGTGAGCTCCCCACCACAGGAGCTGGACGATCAATGAGCAGGGATGCTATCGGGAAGAGCCCACCGTTCAATGTGGGGGTGGATGGGATGATTTTGAGGGTGCCTCTCCGTATTGATAGATAGCCCTGCCCCCCCCCCCTCTTTTTAGCGCCACCTTCTTCTCTTCCCAGTGCCTGCTCATCACCACCATTTATGCCCAGCTTCAGGCTGAGAAGGAATAGGGATGAACAATACCCCCCATGGTAAAATGTAAAAACCAGGGATTTGGGGTCACACCTCACTGTGTTGAACTATCCCAGGTGTCTTCTCAACGCTGTGTGACTCGGGCATGTGTAGCGGACACGCCCGGTGCCCTCCCCTCATCCCTCTGGCTCAGCCGTACACTGCAGTCCGCTAGGACTAGCTCCCAAGAGTCAACTGGTAAATTTTCAGCAAATCTGTGAACATTTCCAGGAACGTGGCAGGCCAATTGACATGACATTATGTTGGTAGCTTGAGATTGACCATCATGGGAATATATATCCGACAGGAATCAGCAAACTTCACAAATCAGACTCCTCCTCCTCCTCCTCCCCAATCTGGAGAAACAGTTGTTGAATACTGACTGCCACGCCACTGCTCTCGCTTGCTACATCAGTGAGAGCTGGTCAGCTTCCAGCCACTGGTGTCTCTGCCTCGCCTCATGGGAGGGCTTTCTGCGAAAGCAAAGCGCTACTGTGTCCTTGCAGAGGGCGGGCTCGCCGTATGGGGAATGAATGTTCCTGAGAGCGTCCCTCAACCAGTGACTGACAGGTGTGTAAATCCCTGTCTCCCTCTCCTCTTGCCTCGGAGGGCTCTAAGATAGGTTTCTCACTGACATATGGTGTTTCCCAACAGGGTCAAGCTGCACGGCCCACAACCAGAAGTGTCTTGAGAACAGGGTGCTTTTCCTCCCTAGGTCATGTCCCCACTTCTCTGCGGGTACTTCCCGCACCTCCCAAATCAACTACTTGTGCTTGAACCTCATGTCTGCTTCTGGGGGAGCCGGAACTACCACTGCATATGACTTCAATTTCCTAATTTAGAAGTGGGGTATTAATAAATGACTCAGGGAAGGGAAGGAAAAATAAAAGAAACAGAGAGGCAGACCATACAGAGACCAAACTGAGTGCTGCTGGAGGGGAGGTGGCTGGGGGGATGGGCTGAATGGGTGATGGGCATTGAGAAGGGCACTTGCTGGGATGAGCACTGGGTGTCATATGTAGGACATGAATCACTGGGTTCTATTCCTGAAGCCAAAACTACACTGTATGTTAAGTAACTTGAATTTAAATTAAAAGGAAAGAAAGAAAGAAAAAACTGACTTGCAGGCAGGTGTGAAGGTTAACTCAGCACCAGGGAAGGGTGAAGCTGACCCTGGGCAGAAATTGGTCTCCTTTGAGTACCTAGAACAGCGCCTGGGGTGTGCAAGGAAACAGGATGGACCGTGCTGGTACCTAGTATGCATTCAGCAAGGGGTCGGTCCATCTGCATCCCCCATGGCTGCCTGATTTTGGTCCCATCTCCTTCAGTTACAAGTGGCCAAACCTACCAAAAGCATGCTGAGCAGTGCCTGGGTGACTCGCTTAAGCATCCAACTTTGGCTCAGGTCATAGTCTCATGATTTGTGAGTTCGAGCCCCATGTCAGGCAGTGTGCTGACAGCTCAGAGCCTGGAGACTGCTTTGGATTCTGTGTCTCCCTCTCTCTGCCTCTCCTCTGCTCATGGTCTGCCTTTCTCTCAAAAATAAATAAGCCTTAAAAAAAAAAAAAGCACACTGAAACAGAGCTAGATGCAAGTGGCTAATGGAATGGAAGGAGTTGCTGCATGGACCAGAGACTAAGCACTGAGCAACACCTAGATGCTTTATATGTCTGTCCATCTGTCACCCCTTTGGTGTTTTTTTTCCCTTCCAGTTTATTTATTTATTTTGAGCAAGAAAGAGTGAAGGGGCAGAGAGAGGAGCGAAAGAATCCCAAGCAGGTTCTGTGCTGTCAGTGCAGTGCCCAACATGGGGTTCTATCCCATTAACTGTGAGATCATGACCTGAGCCAAAATCAAGAGTAGGACACTTAGCTGACTGAGCCGCCCAGGCGCCCACTTCTGTTGGTGTTAACATCTCTTGATGGCTTGGCCTTATCTTGTCCTACCACAGAAGAGCTCCTCCATGACTGGGAATGAATGACCAAACAAACAAACAAACAAACAATCATCTTTGTGGCACTAAGCTGCTGATATTTGGGGATTTGTTCATCACCATAGCACAGTCATTAATCTGACTAATCTAGAACTTTCTCTACACTATAATTCTAACTGCCTTACAAGGTAGGCATTTGTATCCCCAACTTAGAAGGTGGGAAAACAGGTTCAGAGAGGTTGAAGAGCTTTCCCCAAGATCACCCAAGCAGGTAAGTGGCAAATCCATGATTCAAACCGGGTCTGACAAAGAGCCTGTTTCCTCGCCCCACAGCTCTGGGGGTCTTAGGATGTAAATCAAGGGGCACCTGGGTGGCTCAGTCAGTTAAGCGTCTGACTTTGCTCAGGTCATGATCTCAGGGCCCGTGAGTTCAAGCCTCATGTCGGGCTCTGTGCTGACAGCTCGGGGCCTGGAGCCTGCTTCCAATTCTGTGTCTCCCTCTCTCTGCTGCTCCCTTCATCCCCTTGCAAAAATAAATAAACACTAAAAAATTTATTTAAAAAAAGATGTAAATCAGGATTGCGGGGGTGGCGTCTGAGGAAGGCAGTGTAACTGACAAATAGGATGACATGGGAGTGAATGTTAATTTAGCCCCACCTCCTGCCAAACCGTGTAATGTAACATCACACAACGAGTACGGCGTTTGTACGGCACTTGTTTGGGGTGTTTTCAGATGAGCGGTGCTGGAGCATTTGCTAAACACTCTGGATGCATCTTCAAAGACCCCCTTCATATTTCATGCAGGCACACATTGCAGGGTGATCATGCATGCTAATGCCCCTTCCGGGGAGTCAGGAGGACTGTTCTCTTTAGTTCCTCGTTAAAGCTGCGTGCGTACTTGTAAAGGAATGATGGCCAGCATCTGGACCAGATGTCAGAAGGGCCACAGCTGGGAGGGCCTCAGTTCTCCGCCAACTGGTTTCTTCCCAGTGAGGCTTCCTTGCAAGCTTCCCTTGCTCTCAGGATGAAAAAACTGCTAGTGTCTCCAGCATGCCTCCTTTCTCATGAAAATGACTTTTTTCCCCTTTCTCATCCCTGCCACTTGGACCCCCTAGTGGGTTCCTGCCACCATCTGCCATTGATTGATCTGACACTAAAGCCCTGAAACTGTAGTACTCCGGCCCCCTGGCCACAAATGATTGGCCCAGAGGTTGGCACATGGCCCAAGCTGGGCCAATCAGAGCCCGTCATGGGATTTTGTACTTGGAAATGGAGAGAGTGTCAGTCCTTCCTTCTCTGCGGTGGAGGCTGTGAGTCATGAGGCCGGGGTTGTAGGGAGCTTATCTCCTGGCGACAGGAGAGACGTTCATCCTCTGTGAGAAGAAAAAAATTGACAGAAGCAGAGCTGAAAAGTTCGTAGTATTGAAATTCAAGTGCTTGGTTTCAGAAGCTCATGTACACCCCTGCTCCCTGGCTACTTTTCTTTGATTATAGTCTAATGGTGCTGGGTGCCGCCTCTGGAGCAAATCCTGGCTCGCCGACTAAGTGTGTGACGGTGGTGACTGTCATCTGTAAAATGGGATAAATGACAATACCTACCTCAAAGTGGTTGTGAGGAAGAAAGGAGATACAAGCAATGTACTTGGAATGGCGCCTGGGAGGTATTCAATGCTGCATACGTGTCTCTTCCCCTTCTTTCTCCCTTTCTTCCTAATAATAATAACAATAAGGGTATTATATCTACTACTAATAATTAGATATACTATTACTTTCCCCCAGCTTTATCAAGATGGAATTGACATATAACATATACAATATGTAGATCTTATATATTGCAGAAAGTGATTAACACCAAATCATTAGCTAACACCTCCATCATGTCACATAATTATCAATTCTTTTTTGTGGTGAGAACATGTATGAACTACTCGCTTAGCTACTTTAAAGTGTAGAATACAGTATTATTAACTATAAGCACCATGCTCTACATTAGATCCCTCAAACATTTTGTCTTAAACCTGGTAGTTTGTACCCTGTGCCTAGCAGCTCCCCATTTCCCTTCCCCCACAGCACCTGGTAATCAGGATAATATTATTATACCTAATAGTATGTTATTGTATCTAATGATAATTATAATCTAATAATATATTAATAAATTCTATTATTATATCTAATAACTATATTATATCCAATAGTAATAACTAGAGTATTAATAGTAATAATTACAGATTCTTCAGTATTCTACCAATAAATTGGGCTTCTGTCATTTGCAACAAAAAGATTTAGAGACTCCTGAAAGAGTCCTTCAAAAGAAGTTAGTAGGGCTGATACTGAAGTGATAAAATATTATTATCTCTAAAAATAGAAATAAGAATAGTATGTTATTTTATCTAATCTAATAATATGCCACTAATAATACTATTATATCAAATAATAACAATGTTATATCTAATAATTACAGTAACCATTAAAGTAGTAATAGTAACAATGAAAGATTCTTCAGTATCTTTCCAATGAGTCAGACTTCTAGCACTTGCAACCAAAAAAACACGAGATAACAGAACCCTCCAGCAGAAGTTGGTGGGGTGAGAGAGGAATCAACTCGATCATTCATTGGCTGCAGCGTCTGACAGTCAAATATGCTCCACCAATGACCGGAGGACTGACAGCTTCCTTTTGGACAGGAAATAAATCCTGGGCAGTAGGTAGCCACTGAGGCCGGAAGAGGCGGGGCTTCTCCGTCAGCTGTGGGCGGGAGATAAGGTGGCTTCCTGGCGGGGTTTTGAGAAGGTGGAGCCGGAGCTCAGGCGTAAGCTGTGTGGACTCCAAACATCCAGCGCTTTCCCCAGAGAAAGTCGAAACTGGCCCCTGAGGGAGAGGAGAGACCAAAGGAAGAGGAAGTCCAGTCCAGAGGGGTAGCTGGCGGTTTCTGAAAGCAGGGAACTTAAGAGGCTTGGCCCGGGAGGCCACCAGACGACCCTGCCCGTCGGAATCTTCGGGGTTGACGTCGAGGCCTCCACGAGATGGAGTCGCTCCTGCGCGCCACGTGGTATCAGCAGCACGTTCGGGTCCCTCGGCTGCATCTTCGAAAGGGCCGTGGTGCAGGCTGAGAGGGCGCAGGACGGGGCGGGGTGGGGAGCCGGCCGCCCTCGCCCTCAGTGTTTGCGGGCCGCACCCTGGAGAGCAGTGGGTGGCGGGCAGCGGGACTGCACTCCCGATCCCTCCATCCCGGTTGCCTTTTTGCTCTGGCGGGAGGCCTCTCCTCAGTGTTTAACGCCTGGGGTCACCGGAAGCCACCGCGTAGCATCACCCGCGAGGAGCGCCCAAGAGAAAGATGCGCAGCTGGCCCCACAGTATTGTTTGAGCTCTCGAATCCTGCTGTGCGTGAGCCCAGCTCTACCCCTGGACTCTTGGAAGGGAAACACTGAATTGGCCAGTTTGCTTAGCCGATTCCAGTTGCAATGCAGAGAGAGCTAAGAGCACCTCCGAAATGAGCAGGCAAGAGCCAGGCCGCCGCTACCTTTAAACCTTTGAGGCCGTCAGTTCGAAGCTTAAAAGGAATCGAACGTCCCAGGATTGAAGACTCCGAGCACACACCTCGTGGACAGTCACTCTGAGCCAAGGAAGAGTGTGGACTGCCACGCCGCAGTCGGCAACCTGAATTTAGAGGCAGCCCGGGGCCAGGTGGGGAAGGAGGGGCATATCCTTGACTGACAGTCGGGAATGGCAGCGGCATAAATCTGGCCTCGAGGACTGGTACCCGTGTTTATCCTCGGAGGGGGAAGTGCAGCGCCTGATGGATGAGAAAGGATCAGCTTGAGTCCAAGGGACCCTGATTGTTTGGCGGTGCTTCAATTTATAGGGTGAGGTTCTTGTTGAAAAGGTGGTGGAAAAGAGAAGTTAGGAAAACTAGGTTCTCTTTTCCAGTTGGTTTCTGTACAAGCAACAGTTTCATTTGTTGAGCCCCTACAACGTGCTTGGCCCTCGCTTGTTTGTTCCTCTGCGGTATTTACACATTCCGACCAGAGCTGCCCTATACAGCTGTCCATGATGGGCACTGCACAACTCCAGGGGAAACCATTTGCAGCACAGTCTGTGGCTAGCACACCTCGGAATTGTGCATTGCGGCACCTTTGCTGCAATATGTACTACTTCTGTTTCCAACAAAGTGTAAGTGAGGTGGTGTTATATCCGTTACATGTTTTACTAGACGAAGGAATAGACAAAGTAGGCAACTTGCCCAAGATAACATAGTTAGTGGGTGGGAGAATTCTAACTCAAATCCAGGTCAAGTTAACTCACTTTCCAGTTTATCATTTAGCGGTCAGTTAAAATACTCACCAAGGTAAGTTCAATTGCATCTATGTATCAGTCTTGGAATGTGCACCGGTGGTTTCATATTATCTGCCTTGATTCTTCCAACTCTTAGCACAGTCCCCATATCCATACCCATATTTGTACCCATATCCAGTGGGCATTTGGCAAGTCATTGTTGAACTGGTAATAGATGGAGTGGCAGGGCTCCATGAAGAAAACCTTACCCAGGAGGCTGGACAGGGGGAGAATGATCTGGAGAGGAATGGGTGTTTTCTGATCCCCGGTAGAAATAAATCCAGCAGTAGGTTTTGAAGCTGTTGATGAAAGGGCTGATTTCTGCAGACGTCACCAGACCTTCAGAACTTCCTGCGAGCCAGCCAGTGTCTGGATGGAGCACACAGCTGGGCCTGTCTGGCTACTTGGTTACTTGTTTATCATACTGACAGATCCTTCACTGCCCCTAAGACATAATAGGAAACCAACAATGTATGTGGAATGAGATTCGGAAAAAATGTATCTTTGTTGCAAAATGTTTCTTTGAGATGCTCAGTTGGGGGAAGATAGGGCCTGGGGATTCAACCTGAAGGTAGAAAAAGCTGTTTGTAAGATACTGGAGGGATTTGCTCTTTCTTTCTGGAGTTGGCCTTCAGGTGGGACTACGTTTGACCTATACACTGTTTTAAGTAAATTTGAATTAAAAGCAAACATTCGCATATTAGAAGAGTTTACATTAATATCCTGATTTGGAGTTCTTCTTAAAAATCAGTCGTGAGCCCATATTCCTGCAGGGAGGTGGGAAGCGGCGGTCCCCTGTAGACAGAGCGTGGGCTCTTCCATCCCCCCTGCTTATCGTGTTGTTATTACTGTTGTGTTACGCCCAGTGTCTTCCCTCATTTCTGCTAGTGACTCGTCTTAACAGACATTTAGTTTGGGAATCGTAGTTTAGAGCCTAGGCTGGAAGGTCAGCCATTCTGGGTTTTTACTATAGCTTGTTGTTTTATTACCCAAGATGGAGTCATAAAGATTGACTGGTTTCTCTTTCCTTTTTGAAGATGAGGCAGGTGAGTCCAGGTAGAGGTTAAATCACTTATGTGGGGGTCGCAGGGCAGGGCAGTGCTGTTCTTAGAGAGTCAGAGGTCTTTTTTCTTGTAGACCCTGAAACCGCTTCTACCACCCTTTTTGACTTGACCACCAGGGAACTCAGAGTCACATTTTCACATCTAGTAACTGACCTTCTGACCTGTCTATCTTTGTTCTATCTTCCTTCCTGTTCTATTCCTGTCTTTACCTCTTATTCTCCATTATTTTTCTCCCAAGTCCTGATTTTAAATTTGTATTTCATAATTTTGTCATACATATTCAAGAGTAGACTCTTCGGGGAGTCTACTGTGAGTTCTATATGCAGGTAGTGAATGAATAAATGAAGTGCAATGAATTTTAAAATTCCAAGAAGGGTCCAAGTCATACCAGATTTCATGCTGGAAGAATGTCCTAGACTCGGACTGTGGCTCCCCTCTAACCAATTGCTAGTTTTTTCTTTCTTTTCTTTGGGTTTTCTTTTCTAGCTTTTTGCCAGCAGTACATTTTACTCTCCTGGCATTGCAGTGGCCCAGGCTGATAGCTTTGCCTTGAATAGCTCTGAGCGGTTTGTCTGGTGTCAAGAGGGGTTTGGCAGACTCCGTTCTCAGGTTGTAGGGGTGGAGGTGGAATGGGGGCAGCTTTCCTACCTGCCTGGTCTGCATCTTGGTTGGAGAAAGATTTCTAAGCTCTACCGACTTCCCTTCTGTCTCCTGCATTTGCACCGCTGTGGCCATCCCTGCAGAGATCTAGAGAGAAAATTACCAGCCAGGAGTTTCTGGCTTGTTTGATTTTGAACTTGTTCCCTTGCATCCCCTCTTCCATCTCATCCCTCCTGGTCCTTGGACATTTTTTTTTAAAATCAGTTGCAAAGCAAAACCAAATCCAAAAATTCAAAGCAGAGGGGCCGCTTGAATTTATTTTGGTCATTTCAAGGTAGGGAAGTGAGCTCACACTTATTTGAGCTCTTCCTCTGCACCAGCCCTTGTCCTGTGGGCTTAGCGTGAGCCCTGATGCTCTTTGACTTCAGAATACGTTAGAAATGGATTAGCAGACCCTGTGTGCCGTGATCCTGGTGACTTCTGTAACCGCATCTCCCTTCCTTGCTTTCTAGAGTGGAACTGGCCTCACCTCACCGCCCCCCGGCCCCCCCACCCCCAGTGCCTGCCCCGTCCTTCCCAGCCTTTCTGTGCTGGTACGTGCCGCGCTCTGCACCGGGGAGGCTTATCCCTCCTGGGCTTTGCTTGGCTGCCTCCTTCACACCCCAGACCTCGGCTGAAATATCCTGTGAGGCCTTCTCTGGTGTTCAAGTAGATGATTATCTCCCAGAAACCTCCTTCTTCCTTCACAGCACTCTTCAACACTTTAAAACTTTTTGTACGTGATTTTTTTTACAACTATGTTTCCTTTATTAAACCATAAAGGGTTGCTTGCATTGTATTATGTTTTGTGAAGGTGGAATTATGTGTCTTGTGTCCCGGTCTATGCTCATGTGTCTAACATAGTAGATGTTCATTAAAAATGTGCTGAATGAAGGACAGTCCCACAATTTGTCATCATTGTTGTAATTTTTATTAACGGCTACTACTTATCAGGCACTGACTATGTGCCAGGCCCCCTGCTGATATTTTATACTTAGCATCTTATTTAATTCCCATAGTGATCCCCTGGGAGCGTGTGTGTGTAGATCCCATTATCACCATTCTTGAGAGGAAACCGAGGTTCAGGTCCTTTTCTCAAGGCCACCCAGCTAGTTAGCATAGAGCTGGGATTTGAACTCAGGTTTTGCAATGCCAAGGCTGTGATCCCTTCCCTTTGCCGCCGTGCTCCTTTCCAGGGAGGAGTCCTCCACTGTCCGGACTTCGATTTGATGTTTACTGAGACCCGTGAGTCCTGTGGGGATGCAGGGGGTGGGCTAGCCGGGTGGGAAGACCCTTTAGGCATCAGGGAGGCAGAGAGGCTGAGGGGGAGCTGGGAGGAGGGATCGTGTACATGTAGCTGGGCCGGCAGGACAAGCCGCTGAGGGCTGGTCTGTGGTCCTCAGCTGCCTTAGCTCAGGCTGTCATGACAGAATGCCATAGACTGGGGGCTTCAACAGGGGCATTTACTGCTTATAGCTCTGGAGGCTGGAAGTCCAAGATCAGGGTAGCAGTGTGGTCAGGTGCAAGTGAAAGTTCTCATCCTGCTCTGCGAATGGCAGCCTTCTTGCTGTGGAGAGATGGAGAGAAAGGGAGAGATATCTCTTTCTCTTCTTAGAAGGACACAGTTTTTTTTTTTTTTTTTTTACTTTTTAAATGTTTATTTTTGAGAGACAGAGAGAGACAAGAGTGTGAGTGGGGGAGGGGGAGTGAGAGCAGGAGACACAGAATCCGAAGCAGGCTCCAGGCTCTGAACTGCCAGCACAGAGCCTGATGTGGGGCCGGAACTCACGAACTGTGAGATCATGACCTGAGTCGAAGTCGGACACAAAATGGACTGAGCCAATGAGGCACCCCAGGACACAGTCCTCTCTGATTAGGGCCCCACCTTCATGACTTCATTAACCTTAATTACTTCTTAAATTCTTTTTCCAGATACAGTCACATTGGGGATTAGGGCTTCAGAATATGAATTTTGTGAAAACATAATTCAGTCCATAGCAAGACCATAGAGGGCTTTTGGGAGCCCAGGTTTTGGGACCAAACATAGCTTCAGACCCTGCCTGGACATTTCTTAGCTGTTGGATTCTATTTTTCCGAGTCTCCATTCCCCTCACTGTGACTCAGAGATATCCGGCAATCTGCCCTTCCTGCTTTCTAGAACACCTAGGAGCAAATGATATAACATATGTGAAAACACAGTTCTCTTTATCTGCATTCCTTACTGTCTTTATCACTGTTCTTGAGTAGGCCAACCATAATTTCTCTCTCTCTCTTTTCTTCCCACCCTTGAGTTGTTTGGAAGTTATTTTTACAAGTCTTTGAAATGTCCTTTCCTGTATTTGCCAAAAGCAGAATGGAAATTGATAGCGTTGTCACCACTGGAGCGCCCCTCCTTCCCTCCCGCCCGCCCTCCGGCTGCCCAGCTGGGGGAACAGCTCTGGGAAGAGGTGGAGACTTCTGTTGAGGCAGTTGGTTTGTTACCGAGCGTGCCACTGTTTTCTGTGAGTGCCAGTCAGCTCTCTTCCAAAGCAGTTTCTCCTGTTCTTGTTCTCCTTTTCTTTTCCTGCCAGTGTTGGGGCCTCTGTGTGGTCTCTGGATTCAGAAGGCCAGGCAGCAGGAGGTTGGACCCCCGTTGGGCCATGTCCATCTGAAAAACTCTCCAAAAGCTTCCTTTCTACATAGAATAACATCCACATTCTTTAAGGGGACCATGGGCCTGGGTCACTTTCCCCTCCTTTATTCATCCCCCCTCACTTGGCCTTTCTCACCTCATATCTCCACCTTCTTTTCCACCCCAGGACCTTTGCATGGGCTTTTCTCTTTGTCTGGAACTCTCCCACCTTTTGTCATGCTTTTCTCCTTCATTGACATCTCTGTCCAAGTGTCGTCTTCTTAGAAATCCTTTCCCTGATCCTCAGTGGAAAATAAATTCCCTTTGCTATTCTGTCCCCGGCATAACCTCAGTTAGGGTTACTGAGAAAAACAGGGTGCCCAGGCAAGTTTGAATTTTGGATAAACACCAAAATTTTTCTGGAATTGCATGGCAGCCCTGCCCTCAAAGATACATGTTGAATGAACTAATGTGAAGCTCTTAGCACAGAGCCTGGCACCCAGCAGGCTCGAAGTAAATGTTAGCTGCCACCTTCGTCCTCCTACTCATCTAATTGCTTCTTGGAACTCCAGTCTCCCGGCTCCTGTTCACTCTTTGGAGACAGGAAAGAAAATGTTTCCTACCAGAGGGCCATCACCTGGCTCCTTAGAAGAGCATAGAATATTCTCTGCTGCAGGTTTGGAATCCTATCGCAGTGCTGTTTGGCAGAGAAACGCGGTGAGTTATCACAGAGCGTTCCCTCCAGCGGTGGGTCATGCAAATATTTATTGCGAGCGTTAAATAATAAATGGAACAGCCTGCCCGATGGTAAATCTGTCATGTTTGGTTTCAGCCAGAAGTTGTGACGGCTCTGGAGTTGCTGCCCGTTCACTGCCTCCGCCTGCCCTCCAGAGGGGCTAGGCAAACGTCTCAGCTCTCCGGGGCGGGATCGGCGGGCTGACTGGACAGCTGGATGCCGGAGGGGCAGCGGAGGACGCTCGGCCAGGTGCGGAAGCTGGCAGGTGAGGCCGGGCTGCGGCCCCGGAACCCGAGCTGACGAGGCGCCGGGCAGGCTCGGGCCCTCGCCAGCGCGCTGCCGCCGTCGTCCTCGGGCACCGTCTCGTGGTCCATATCTTGAGTGATCTTGCAGGCTTTCCCTTGATGCTCGTGCCAGCTCCACTCTGGCTGACCGGCCAGAGCTGGCCAGCTTTTACGTGACTTTCTGCACTCTTTCCTAGGCCGAGTGGTGGGTGAGGAGAGGAATGAGACCTTGTGTCAGATGATCAGATGCAGGGGTGTTTGCTGAGCCCCTGTGCGCACTGCGGGACCTTGTACATATCCTGTCCTTTAAGCCTGGTGTCACAGGGTCGACCTCAAGCACGTGGGTTCTTGAGCCAGACACCTCTGAGTTGGACTCGTATGTCTGCGCTTAGACGTCGTGCAGCCGCGGACGAGCACGTCCTGGAGCCTCTGTTTCCTGAGCTGTAAGACGGGGAAAGGGTGATGCTCACCTCCTAGGCTTCCGTGAGGTCACACACATGAAGGGCTTAGTCCTGGACCTGGGACCTTGCGCTGTTGGCCAAATGCCATCTCTAGTGGTGGAGGATCTGGAGAGGGAGAGGCCTTGCCCACATGCACACACGGTGTTGCCTTGGTTAATCGATCATCTTGGAGTCGGGGGTGAGTGGTCACGCAGTTACCGGCTGGTGGACTTCAGGCTCCAACCTTGGATTTTCTGACTCCAAAAATAATGCTCTTTTTCCTACCCCAGAGCTGCCCGCTTGTGGGAGAGTGGGTACTGTGGCCCATGTGCCTACCCCAGCGTCATGGCTTGGGATTGGTGGTGTCCTTGCAGTGGTCAGGGAGGGATTTGGAACCCCGGCTGTGGCTGTGCAGAACAGGGATCCTACTGTTCTGGACATGTTTGGCTTCCAGCTACTAAGCACCTAACTTGAAGGGACTTAGGCAAAAATGGCAGTTACTGTTTCACAGGTGGTGACCCTGTGGTTAGTGCACTCATGGCTTAGTTGTGTGATGGTGGACCCAGTCTCTTTTCCCCTTTCTGCTCTTTCTGCCATCTGCAGCAGGTGGCTCTTGTCCTCATGGTCTCAAGACGATGCAGAAAGAGAAGAGGGCCCAGCTCTTCCACTTGTCCCGTTTCATGATCACTGTCCCCCAGGCTCTCAGCTGACTTCTCCATGAGTCTCGTTGGTCAGAACTGCAGTGCCCTTTTTCTGAGGCAGTCATTGGCAAGGAAGATGGAACTTACCATGATTGACTTAGACCAGCAGTTCTCAGAGTGTGCAGGTGTGGTCCCCACACCGACATCGTCAGCCTCACCTGGGAGCTTGTTAGGAATGCAGATTCTTCGGCCTCCCCCCAGCAATCTCGCGTGAGGCCCACAGTCTGTGCTTGAATAAGCCGTCCAGATGATTCTGATGGACGCTGCGTTTGAAAACCTCTGCCTGAACCAGGGATCTTTTCCTGTGATGAATCAGATAGCATAATATTTTAGCCTTGTAACCACACAGTCGCTGTGGTAGCTACTCCTCTCTGCTGGTGTTACGTGAAAGCAGTCATGTGTGGTACGCACGTGAACAAGCCTGCTTGTGGACACCGAGATTTGAATTTCATATAACTCTTACATTTTAGGAAATATCATTAGGGTTTTGATTTTTTCCAACCTCTCAAAAACATGAAAGTCATTTTCAGCTCCTGGGCCATACAACAGCAGATGGCTGTCCAGGTTTAGCCCACAGGCCGTGGTTTACTAACCCTAGCAAAGACTGATGGGGATTCATCTTCTGAAAGAAGGCCCTTCTGGTGAGGGCCCTGCTTCTCCTGAAATACAGAGAGCCCCAATTCCTTAAGGGAGTTGGGGATTTGGTTTGTAAGGAAGAAGGGGGCCTCTAACCTCTTTGATACTCCTTTCCTGCCCATCATCTTATTTATAGCGGGCCATATATAGCTGGTTCTAAAATTTAAAGGTATGTGTCATTTAAAAAAAGGTATAAGATTTCAGTTAGCCAGGCAGAAGGCAATCAGGTATGATACGCCAGGCAGAAGGGTAGCTCTTGTATGCACTGTTCGCCATAGGAGGCTCCCAAATATGTCTTGCTTTTAAAGTCTTGACTTCATTTTATTTCTTTTTTAAAAAACAGTTTTTTAATGTTTGTTTTTTTTGAGAGACAGAGAGACTGTGAGTGGTGGAGGGGCAGAGAGAGAAGGAGACACAGACTCTGAAGCAGGCTGTAGGCTCTGAGCGGTCAGCACAGAGCCCGACGCGGGGCTCAGACCCACGAACCGTGAGATCATGACCTGAGCTGATGGCAGATGCTCAACTGACTGAGCCACCCAGGCGTCCCCAGCTTTGTTTTATTTCTTAGGCAGAATCTTCGTCTGTTTGCTGAAGGCAGTCTTCATGGCCCTGAAAAGCCTGGATATAATTTATTCTTGTACCTGAAACTCCATCTCCTCTTCCCAGGTCACATCAAAGCCTGGGGATGTAACAGTACATGTGTCCAGGACACTGTTTCCAGCTTCTCACACATTCTCTGTGATCCTGTAAGATGGAAATTACCTACTGCCCTTTTGTAGATAGAGAAATTGAGCAAGCGGTATCTAAGAGGTTAGCGGCCCAGCGTCTAGCACTCCCCTGCATTTCTCCAGTTCTCCTGCTTTACACCAGTTCTTTCGGCTATTCCTGGAAGGTTCCACAGTCCCCCCATCTGGCTGCTGGCCTCCCTCTTTCCTTAGGAGAAGATAATAATCCTGATAATGTCAACAATGATGGTAAATAGCCAGTGCATGGTTAAGAGCTTACTGTCTTCCAGAGGCCATCCTACGCACTTGATATACATTACTTCTTTGAATGTATGTCCCCATTATAGGTGAGAAAACTGAGGCACTGAGAGGTGAAGTAAGCCACGAGTCACCACGAGTGAGTGGGTGGCTGATCCTGGGCCCCAGAGCACAAGCCTGCTTCCTTACTAGAAGAAGGCCCATCATTAAGATGGAATCAAAATGAGTAGACAGAACACCTTAACTCTGCCATTCTTCCTCCACCCCCTGCCCCAAGTCTTTTGAACTTGAACATAATGGTTTAGTTTTGCTTTTGTTGCCTTCTGCCTGGTTAATTGAAATCTTATGCCTTTTTTTAAATGACACATACCTTTAAATTTTAGAACCAGCTATATATAGCCCGCTATAAATAAGATGATGGGCAGGAAAGGGGAACACTGGTTGTTTTCCTCTCTCATATCGAGGAGAGAGAATTGAAGTTTCTGCGATTTGGCATGTGCTGTGGACTGAATTGTGTCCCCTCCGAACTCATATGTTGGAGCACTGACCCCAAGTATGAGGGTATTTGGAGGTGGGGCCTTAGGAAAGAAATTAGGTTTGGATGAGGGCTCGATGCGAGGGCCCTCATGTGGGGCTGAGTGCTCTGATAGGAAGGGACACCAGAGCCTGCTCTTTCTCCACCACGTGAGGAGGTGGCTGTCTGCAAGCCAGGATGGGAGCTCTCCCCAGAACGTGGCTGTGCAGGCAGCCTCATCTCAGACTTCCGGCCTCCAGAGCCCTTGTTGAAGCCAGTCTGTGCTACTCTGCTTTGGCAGAGCCCAAGATGGCTGAGATCACTGGAGTCTGGTCCTGGCCTGCTGGGAGTATGAGCCCTCTCACAATAAAGGGTGACAGGTGACAGCTTCGAAGCCGCTCGATTCTGGGCCTTCCACCCCTGGTCACTGCCACCCGGATGCAGGCACACCTGGAGGGGAGTTGAGAAGCGCTGGAGTCTGTGAGAGGGGCCGACAGAGGGCTAGCACCGTCTCTCTGGCGGGTCCTGCACTGGAGGTGGGAAGCTGCAGGGACCGGGACACTATGGTTTGAGCACGTGGGGTTTTCCCCTCTAACGAGAGGTCTGGAAGTGGGAGCTTTGGGGTTCTTCCTGTGGCACTGGGTAGCTTCCCCGAGCTACTCCTGGCCTCCCGCCACAGGTGGCTCTCACCTCGTGTCCTTATCCGGTGAGGTCAGCAGCCAGGACTGGGGTGCTGGGGTGTGTGGAAGTTCAGGTTCCCCTCCTTGTGTGAGTTCTCTGCTGCATTGACTCAGTACCCCAAAACTCAGTGGCGTAAAGGAATACTCATTCTGTGTGGCCAGAAGTCAGCAGTGCAGCTGGGTGACGCTGTGTGTTCAGGGTGTCTTGTGAGGTTTCAGTCAGGACGTTGGCCGGGGCTGTGGTCTTCTGCAGGCTTGACCAGGGCCGGGGGATCTGCTCCAGGCTGCCTCACACAGACAGCTGGCATGTTGGCGCTGCTTGTCAGCTGTGGGCCTCTCTCCGCAGGGCTGCCTGCGTGGCAGGCACGTCCCCAGAGTGAGTGATTGAGAGAGCACCAGAGGGAAGCCGTAGGGCCTTTCATGTTCTAATCTTGGAAGTCATACATTGGCACTTATGTGTCCTGTTCATTACAAATGAGTCACTAAATTTAGCTCACACTCAAGAGAAGGGTTCCATCTTTTGAAGGGAGGAGTATTGAAGAATTTGTATACATATTTTAAAATTACTGCACTCCTTATCAGTCTGTTATCAGAGAGGCAGATCTTTCCCAGGGGGCCCCCTCCCTCAGATGCCCCTTACATCTCAGTGGCTGCTTCTGGGTTTCAGCCCCAGCCTCCCTCTCCAGCCACAGGGACTGATCAATCCTTTCTGAGAGAAGACTCTCTGAACAGAACTGTTAGTTAGAAGGAAGAGTGGGGGTGGGGAGGGGAAGATGGCCTCTAGGTGACTGTCATCTACATGTGCTGCAGTATTTTATATGCTTCATCTCTAACAACCTTGCACAACTATAATTACTGCCCATAATTTGCAAATAAAGAACCAATGGTTCAGAGAAATGATCCCCCTGAGGTCACGCAGCAGGTAAGGCAGGAGGACTCCGGTCCATCCAGCTCCAAAGCTTACACACTTCTCTCTGTGCTACTTCTCCTGTCAGAACAGCAGTTCTTAGCTGTGGGCAGGCCCTGGAGATTCTGGCTCACAGAGAGATCTCAGTGGTGTTTACAGGCATTTTTGTTGTCACAACTGGAGGTGCTGTTGGCAGCTAGTGGGTAGAAGGCAGGGATGCTTCTAATCATCCCGTTTGACCTCAAATGTGCATAGTGCCAAGTTTGAGAACGCCTGTGTTAGGACAGATTCTTTGAGGGCAAGGATCATGCTTTGTCACTTGTGAGTCCTCTCTGCTCAGCCTGATCCTGGCATGTTGTAAGCGCTCAGTAAACATGGAGGCGATGAACAGATGTGCCACACTGAATTCCAGATTCAAAGATCATAGACTTGGAGAACTGGGAGGTTTGGGGTCGGGGAGAGGATCACTGCTGCTCCCAGTTGGGCACGAACTTCACGGAAGCCTGGTCCTCCTGCATTTGAACTTGGTCCAACATGTGCCCCCCCATATGTGAAGGGGGTTGACTGTTGGATGGTGGTCAGGGTTGGTCACCAGTTCATCTCTGAGATCTTGGAAATAGAGGGCACAAACAAAGACACCCTTCTCTGATTCTACCCATTTCTAAATAGACTGGCTGCCAGCAAGGACACACAATAATTTCTTTCTCACTGCCCTTCGTTCCTAGCTGTGCTCTTTGTCGGCAGTTGCTCGTGCTTCAGGGCAAAGATAATGAAAGTTCTTTCTTGAATCAGCCTCCTTTCCCCAGGAGACAGAGCCGTGGCATCAGCCCAAGCAGAAGGCCTGGGCTCTGGGAGCCTGGCTCGGAGGCCAGGATGTCCCAGCACGTGCTTTTTTGGGGATGGTCTGGACTTGCCGTGATTACTAATTATCTCACAATTGACATTTCAGTGCCCGCCAGCTTCTTCATTGGATGTTTCTGTATCATGTCAGGTTATGAGAAAAAGCAATAGTCTGTAATGGCTAGGCAAGCCCTTTTTCTTTTTTTCTAAAGGTCAGTTTTTACAGCAAGGAAAGAGCCTTGAGTTTACTTTAAATCTGTACCATTAGGCAGAAAATTCATAGTATCTTCGCACTTAGGAGTCATTATCTCCATTTTGCAGTTGAGGAAACGGAGGCTCAGAGAGATTTAGTGGCTTGCTAGAGATTTCCTGGACCATCAGTGGTACAGTGGAGGTTTGAAGCTAGACTGCCTGTCCATCCCTCCCCACAATCCTGCAGTTTCCAAGTCCACACTCCGCTGCCTCGGCCATGCCTTTGTGTCACCTTGACCCCGGCTTCAAAGCCTTGGCAAGTGGTGTCGATGGAATGTTTGTGTCCCTCCCCGAAAGGCATATGTTGTGGTGGTTTTAGGAGGTGAGGTCTTTGGGAGGTGAGCAGGTCATGAGGGTGTAGCCCTCCTGAGTGGGATTAGTGCCCTTCTGAAAGAGGCCTTGGGGAACTCCCTCAGCACTGCTTGCCATTGAGGTTCTCTTTTATAGATAAGAAAGCTTAGATCCAGGGAGGTTAGCTTGGAAGAAGTCACAGAGTGACAGAGCTGTGGTTCAGCCCCAGACATCTGCCTCCACACCCACGTTCTCAACCACACTCGAGACGCACGGTGACAGGCAGCCTCTCTCCTTCCACATTCAGTGGGGATGGTAGGCAAGGGGGCTGGAGGCAGATTGGCGCAAGTCTGATAAACAGGGTCAGACTTACTAACTGGGTGCTTCTCAGACGAGTGGAGTGCTGTGTGGGCATGGAGAGAATGGAGCTGGGGGGAGGGGCACCTTTACTCTGGGGGGTGCTTGTCCTCAGGGTCACTGCTATGGGCCTTCCGGGCCAGTGCTCATGCAGTCATGCACCTGCTTGACTGAATGCCAGCACTGATGGTGTGTGGTCATCTAAACCTTAATTTATAACTGCTTAGCAACAGTGCAGCTGGACAGATGTGGTCACTATGAGTGGTAGCCTGAAAAGCTTCCTTCACTTACATCAGTTTTCTTTCTTTCTTTTTAAAAAATTTTTAAGTATCTATTTATTTTTGAGAGAAAGAGAGTGCAAGTGGGGGAGGGGCAGAGAGAAGGAGACACAGAATTGGAAGCAAGCTCCACGCTCTGAGCTGTCAGCACAGAGCCTGACATAGGGCTTGAACTCATCAACCTCGAGATCGAGATCATGACCTGAGCTGTAGTCAGATGCTTAACTGACTGAGCCACCCAGATGCCCCTCAGGTGAACTACTCTTAAAAAGACCCCATGCAAATCCATTATGGTTAGGAATAGGTCAAATAATTTATTTTCTTGAAACAAGGTTACTGAAGCTTAAGACACATGAATGACAATGAACGTATATTTTTCACCTTGGTTGCCTCATCCCTGCTTTCTCTAGTTAATGCTTTTCCTCAGCCTCTTCCCTCAGACCCTGCAAGAGTCCTTCTCTGGCTTGCTAATGGGGGACAGGGATGGAAGAGAGAGCTGGCTTGTGTCTCCTCAAGGCATCTTCACACCTCTTTCCCGTGTTGTGGAATATCTGAATATACAGTGACCACCACGTGGCCAGCTGGCAGGGAAGCTCGGTTTATCTCTGGCTCTCCTGAGGCTCTGATTTGTAGATCAGTCTGAGATCAGATGGCCCTTGGGATCCAGGTGGGCAGGGTCTGGCTCCCTGGACTGTGGGCAGGTGCCATCTGGTGGTCCTGGGCTTGCCAAGGGAAGTAGTTCCCACCTTGCTAGTGTCTGAGGGAAGAGAAGGTGCAGGGCTGGGCAGTTGTCAGGCTGGGAGTTGGGGGGATGGGAGCAGGTGCACAGTGTGCTGGGGAGGGCGTGGCCAGCTGCTGTCAGGGCCCCCGGTGCCTCTACCAAGAGGCTATGTCTAGACAGCCTCTGTCTGATCCTTCCGCCTCTCCCCCTCTAGTCCCCAGTGTGCATCTCCCTGGCCTGAGGCTCCCACAGGTGATGCAGGGATGTGGTGTTGAACCAGGTCTAGATTGGCTGTGTGCATGGCACTGGCCATCATTCAAGGATGAAAAGCAGTTATCTTAGTCTGAGTGAGCCACCGTAACAGAATATACCTTAAACAACAAGCAATGATTTCGGAATTCCAGTTCTGTGGTCTGGAAGTCTAAGATCCAGGTGCTGGCCAATTTGATTCCTGGTGAGGACTCTTCTTGGCTCGTGGATGGTCACCTTCTCCCTGTGTCCTCACATGGCTGAGAGAGAGCTCTCTCTTCTTCCTAAAAGCTTATAATCCCATCATGGGGGCCCCACCCTCATGATCTCATCTCATCCTAATCTCCAGGAGCCTCTACTCCTACTATTACAACATTGGGGGTTAGGGCTTTAACATATGAATATTTTGGAGGGGGCACATTTAGTCCCTAACCCAGATCCTTAACTCAGCCCTGCTCTGTGTGCAAAGAGCTGTCAGTCTTGCCAGGAGCTTTTATGTCTTACTGGAGTATGAGGGAGCCTTCCTAAAATAGACACCTAGGGGTTGTGGGTTCTCCAGAGGATGTTTGGTCCAAGCCTGAGACCTCCAGCTGTCAGAAACCAGGAGCCAAGGTCAGGGAGGGAGGCAGGAATCTGGGAGGGCCACCAGGGTAAGGGCTGGCCTCCAGCGGAGCCTGGAGGAATGGTGGGGCTTGGGTGTATGAAGAGGTTGGACGTATGTATGTGGGCTGGAAGGGCCCAGGTAAGGCCTGGGGTGAGGGTGGGGATGCAGAAGCTGGACTGGGTGAAGACACAGTGAGTCAAGTAGGGACCCACTGGGTGGGGATAGGACCTTAAATGTTTCCCTTTACCTGGCTTTGTCCCAGACATATGTTCTCCATCCAGGTGGGCTTTGGGTATGTTCAAGAGCAGAGGAATGAAAGCCAGAGGCCGGGGTGCAATCCTGCTTGTCTTTTCCAGCTCTGTGTCATTTGGGGCCAGCCTTTGGCTCCTCATCAGTAAAATGGAGGAAATGGCCTGTGTGCCTCGCATGGCTCTTGTGAAGGTCTGGGGTGATGATGGTTGAGAAGGTGCCTTGTAGCCCGTGAAGACATTCAGTGTGTCTTCTGAGCATCAGAAGACTTGTGGGTAGTGGGCAGACTGGGCTTGTAGGCACACGGCCGGAGCCCCCAGGCCTCTTCTGCCCTTTGCCTGCTCTGGG
The DNA here is from genome assembly GCF_006229205.1 of Suricata suricatta. Classification (NCBI taxonomy): domain Eukaryota; kingdom Metazoa; phylum Chordata; class Mammalia; order Carnivora; family Herpestidae; genus Suricata; species Suricata suricatta. The sequence continues at coordinate 12,270,530 of NC_043707.1, forward strand.
CCGGGGTGAGTCAGGCTCCCTTCACCCAGGAGTGGCCACGTCATTCGCTGGTCTTTATGCCTCTCTGAGGGCATCTGCTGATCCTGGCATAGTTGGAGCTGTTTTGTGGGTGCTGTATTCTCTCTTCAGGGGATCATGGGAGATGTTGATAGGTCCTTGCCCCTCCTCTGGCTGTCCCGCTGACACGGGACAGTGAGGAGTATATGGTTTGTCCAACTAGTCTGTCTGTCCAGCCCATCCCATCTGTTCATCTACTGACCATCTTTAGACTTAGGGTGTTTCATGAAGGGATTCCCTTTTATTAATGTTAATGTACTTTTTACTTAGAGAGAGAAAGTGCACATGAGTAGGGGAAGGGCATAGAGTGAGGGAGAGAGAGAATCCTAGGCAGCCTCCCATTGTTAGTGCAGAGTCAGATACAAGGCTCCATCTCACGAATTGTGAGACCATGACTTGAGCTGAAATCAAGAGTCAGGTGCTTAACCGAATGAACCACTTAGGTGCCCCAGCTCTGTGGCAAGGGACTCCCTTTTTGCAAGCAAGGAGATTGAATCTGAAAGGAGTACTACTCAGCATAAATGACTGAGCCCCATTCTCTGGGAAGGTCGGTGTTGTACCAGGGGTTTGGAGTCAAATCTGTTTTTTGCCTCCATGTGTATGTGCCCTGGATCTGATATGACTTCTCCCCACCCTCTCAAGCTCCTGAGCTGGCACAGCCCACTTCACCAATACCCTACCCCGGATCGCCTCTGGTGGTAAGGCTGATGATTGGACTGCCCCAGCATTCGGAGAGATGACTCTCGCGCCTTCCCTCGGCCATGGGCTCTCCCTGCCCGTCCGCAGTGGGCGAGCCAGCTCCACACTTTAGAGTCTGATTCGTGGGTTCCTTCCTGATATCAGCTCTGCTAGGCTGTGTGCTTCAGAAACAGACCCTGAGTTGGAGACTGCCTGCAGGAAGTGTCCAGGGGAGACACTCCTAGAAAGCAGTGAGGGAAGCAGGACTGAGCAGAGGGGGAGGCTAGCTTTTGATGAGGAGGCGGTGGAAGCCTCAGCTGATCCCACTGGGAGCTCTGAAGCTGGGAAAGGCCTTCAGTCTCATGCCCAACTGATCAGTCTTAAGATGGGGAATGCCCCTGGGGCGAGGCAGCTCCCTCTGGCCAAGGGGGATTTCTGAGGAAGACTCTGCGGTGAGCTGTCAGGAGCCAACTTCCTGGCAGCTGGGGGATGAGCCATAGTCACTCCCCTTCCAAGTCACTGTCTGTGATGTAGAATGAACTAGTGGTAGGTCTTTGGACCCATGTGTGCCCAGGACCCCACTTTTCTCCTGTGATAGCTTTGCCCCCTGCATGACCATGGTGGTGGCTTCAAAACTCTTCCATGTTGACCCCCTGGCCAAGGTGGCCTCACCCAGGGGGAAGGTGTCTCAATGAAGCTGACCCATTGTGTTACCTGTCTTCACGGCCACAGGCAGATTGACCACTTAGGAGCACCAGCACTAAGCTGGTGCGATCAGAAGTCTTCCCTGGTTTGGTGTGTGTGTGTGTGTGGGTGGGGGGTTGTGTGTGGAACATAATATTAATCAGCACTTCCTTGAGGATGGGAGGCCCGTGATGTAAATCTTGGGGACTTTGGTGGGGAGGAGGCCAGTTTCCAGTGGGAGATACGAATCTGATGTGCAGAGGAAAACAGAGGTGAAAGACAGGGTCAGGGTCATAAGAGCCCTGGTGAGCTCTAGGCCCTGGTTCTAGCTCTTTCTGAAGCCCACTCTCTTATCTACCTACTCCTTGTTTTGGTTGTTTAGCCTTTCTTTTAACTATCATTTTATTTTTTTAATTTATTTTATTATTTTTTATTTAAATTCAAGTGAACATGCATTGTAGTCTTGGCTTCAGGAGTAGAACAGTATCTTTTTTGTTAAGAAATGTTTTTTGATGTTTGTTTATTTATGTTAGAAAGCATAAGCTGGGGAGGGGCAGAGAAGGGGACAGAGATCCGAAGCAGGCTCCAGGCTCTGAGCTGATAGCAGAGAGCCCGTGTGAGGCTTGAACTCAGGAACCGTGAGCCGAGCTTGGATGCTTAACCAACTGAGCCACCTAGGCGCTCCAAATATCATTTTATTAAATCCTAGTTTTTGCTTAAGCCACTTTGAGTTAACTTCCTGTTAATGGCAACCAAATGAATGTCATTCACTTATAAAATCTTAAAGAGTTGTTCTTTTCAGCGTGTCTCAGTCTATTGTGATGACCCCTTTGTCACATCCATAAAGTTCCAACTTAACAACCCCCTCTGGGTATGGCTCTAGAGGTCACAGGCTGGGGTCCCAGGGGCCATTTCCATCCCTCAAATGTATTTTGCTTGATTGGTATGATGTTGAAAACAATCCAGTTGTAATCTTGTACTACTTGGGAGCTTTTATTAGCATCTGGCCTTTTAGTTCCTCTTAGTCTGTTGGAAGACCTGGCAGCACTGGGCCTGTCTCTCTGCATGGAAGCAGCTGGCAGGGACAAGATAAGCAGCTGACCCGCCTTCCAACAGGGTTGCTCTCTGCTTTGCCACAGACCCCCACCATTCCCTATTGCTTTTATCCCTCCCTCTTTCTTTATGTCACCTTCTTATATTCTGCAGCCATTTTAGTATGTGGTTCCGTTTTCATGCCTACTGCTGAGTTGTATGGCCTCGTCTGACCTTGTCAGATTTCACGTTCCAGAGAGGGCCTGAACGGATCCTGCACACTGTGGAGGGTCGAACGTGGTACAGTGGGTGGGGGCTCTCGGAAAGCCTGAAGCTTTCTAAAATCACAAAGCTACACAAATGTGAATTACCATCATCATTATTAATAACAACTGAAAGGGCAGGAGACAAGGAAGGCAGCCCCCACTGCACCTCCTCCCCAAGCCTGGAAGGGTATTTGCGCCATCACGATGGCATTTATCATTGGCATTGACAGTTATTATTAAACTATGTCAACTTGCAAATGCAGAATGTTTACCAAACGAACTTACATGAGCTGGCAGAAGTAATATCGAGGCACTGTCTACCTTTAACTGTTCTTTCTATAAATTGCTGTGGCATTTCTCCAGGGCTCAGAGTCAACGGAGAAGAAAAGAAATGACTCTTCTGGCTTGGTGAAGGTGTTACTTGTTATCCGGCTCATCTCCTGTTTGTCCCGCTGTCTCCCTGGCTCTGCTCACGTGGGGTCTTAGGCTTTGGAGACGGGACATCGCTTGTGACTCTCTCCCCTGTCACATTTATTAAGAAGTGGGTGAAGGACTCTCCCTTTGCATCTGTCGCCTTGCCAAGCCCAAGCCTACTGATTCTGATGCCTCATTTTCAAGCTCAGAGTGCAGGCAGCAGTTTGATAAGCATCTTGCCATGATCTGCCCGTGGGCCACACCTCGGAGATGTGGTTTCATGTAACCGTGTGGGTCTGTGGCGGCCTTACTGCTCCTAACTCCTGTGTCAGTGTGGCTGTACTTAATGCACATCCGGGACCCACCGCAGTCGGGCGCACCTCTTGGGGCCTCTGCCCGCTCTGTGTGACCTCCCTCCCGCCCATATTTATGGGAGTGCCTGGGAGGTTCACTCTTCCATGTTCTTCTGAAATGTCATTTCCTGCTGTGACTTGCTGCAAACATCTCCTCTTACCAGACTTCCTTTGATGTTTAAGGAGCCTACAGCGGGGTGCCTGGGTGGCTCAGTTGGTTTGGCTCAGGTCATGATCTTACGGTTCGTGGGTTCGAGCCCCACATTGGGCTCTGTGCTAACAGCTAGCTCAAGAGCCTGGAGCCTGCTTCAGATTCTGTATCACCCTCTCTCTCTGACCCTCCCCTGCTCATGCTGTCTCTCTCTGTCTCTCAAAAAAAAAAAAAAAAAAAGAAAGAAAAAAGGAGTCTGCAGGATCCAAGTTTTTGTTTTCAAAGGTTTCTATTAATTGAAGTATAGTCGCTGCACAGTTACATTAGTTTTAGGCATGGTGATCTAAGCGCTCCGCATGTTCTGCTGGGCTCACCACATGTGTGGCTGCCCTCTGTCACCGTACCACGTGGTACCATTGACTGTATTCCCTGTGCTGCGCCTTTTGTCCCCGTGACTCATTCCATAACTGGAAGCCTGGTCTCCCACTCCCCTTCACCCATTTTGCCTATCCCAGGACCCCAGTATTATAATTCTGAAACTCCTAGTTCCTGAGACCCAACGTGGGACACTATGGCTCCTACCCTTGGAAGGAGAATGGCTTTGGAGAGAGAGTCACATGGGTTTAAGTCCTGGCTCTGCTCCTTGGTAGCTACGTCATTTGGGACAAGTTTCTGACTTCTGAGCTTCGGTTTCTTCGTTTATGAAATGGGGATAGTGATAGGCTCTAAATTTTAATGTGGGGATTAAATGTGATACTGTCTGTAAAGTGTACATCATCACAGTGCCTGGCACACAATGAATGGTCAGTGGGAGCGTTTAATACAGTGTATGAGACGGGGCCTAACACAGACTGACCTGAGGTTGATCCTGGAGATCCTTTATATTAATTGATTAATTAATTATTTAATGAATTTAAAATGTTTGTTTATTTTTGAAAGAGAGAAAGAGAAAGAGAGCTAATGCATGAGGTGGGGAGGAGCAGAGAGAAAGGGACACAGAGGATCTGAAGCACTGACAGATAGCACAGAGCCTGATGTGGGGCTCGAACTTACAAAATGTAAAATCATGACCTGAGCTGAAATCAAGAGCTGGATGCTTAACTGACTGAGCCCCCCAGCCGCCCCTAGACTGGCTTCTAGGATAGGTTTTGTCTGAGAATAGGGCTGTTGCCGGTAAGGTGTTTTTTTTTTTACAGCTTGCCCTCTTGTAAATGGAGTGTTGATAAATGGGTCGTTTAACCCACCTATGGGTCTTATATGGTTAAAGAGAATCTTTATTTATTCACACATGTATCTCTTTTTAAAAATTTATTTATTATTATCTTTTTATTTTAGAGAGAGGGAGCCTGGGAGAGGGACAGAGGGAGACAGACAGAATCTTAGGCAGGCTCCACACTCAGCTTGGAGCCCAACATGAGGCTCGATCCCATGACCCTGGGATCACGATCTGAGATGAAATGAAGAGTCTGACACTCACCCGACTGAGCCGGCTGAGCACCCCTGCCCACATACTTCCTGAGTGGCTAACCTGTGCCATTTGCTGAAGTAGGTGATGGGGACACTAAGGAACATAAATGAGACTTCATTCAGAATTTAAACCGTCCCATTTACACATGTAAAGTGCTTGGCACAATGGACGATGCAGGACAACCACAGAGATTAGCGTTCATTACTTTTCCAGAATTTCCTCTCTGGTTGGTGATCATTACCGTGTTGCCAAATTGCCAGAAGAAGCAGAGAGCTAAATTTTTGTGACAACTCACATCCATACAAACGGTGGCTGCAAATGTATGTGGCCTCCCTTTAATACGTGTGTAACTAATTGAAATCAAGCAATTTATGTGCTCAGTGAAAGTAGCTCTGCCACCATTAACTCGAGCTCTGGTACATTATTGCGCAGACTTTCCTCAGGGCATTGGGGTAAATTATTGCTCCTTCAATCACATCGTGGTCCTCGGAGGACCAGCTGGTGGGCCAGCTTTTATTACCTGTGGTTTTTTTAATCACAACAGGGAAATGATAGGAAGACATTGGGAAGGGAGACTTTTCATGGAAGATGAAATGAGCCAGGATTGGAAGATGACATTTTTATTTGCCTTCCAAATGGAGTGGATACAGTGCGAATGGTGTTGTGAATGTGGTAAAGGGCTCTGAGATCAGAAAGCCGAACCATTCACCTCCTTGCACAGGCAGAGAGGCTTCTAGATGTGCTGGGTTCTATTGCACTTAGAGGCTCTAATTTTTCTGTGGCGGGGAGTTTGTAGTCAGAGGGTATGCATTTCATAGCCAATCCCAAGTAGCCTTGATTTAATCCTATTAGGGTCAGAGTCTTTCTGGGATCTATGCATTTTTCAGTGCATGCATTGAAACCAAATGTTTGTGGCCTATGCAACACCAAAATGTTTGTGGCCTAAGAAAGAAAAGAAAAGAAAAATATTGACTCCAAAATGCGGAAAGAAAACAGCAAAGTTGAAGTTAATGAATATTTTAAAAAACTTCCTACAAACTGTGCTACTTTGTCAATATTGCTAATTGTTAAATTTAGTGTTCATAGAGATTTTATTACATCCCCAAACGCTAGGAGATTATCATTTCCCACTTTCAAGAGCTTCTGAATATGCAAATTGCCAAGAAATCATATCCAATCAAAAAATAAATAAGTCACTTATTGCCAAATAATTTCAGAAGCAAAATTTAGAAATTTTCTTAGAAATATTTGATAGCAAAATTCCACTTAATGTAGGATGTAGGTAAATTTGTAATATGTTTGAAATACCGTCTGCTGAGACCCCCCCCCAAAATAAGTGTATCTAGGGTATACAGAATCTTAAAAAGGCTTTGTCATTCATCTGCCCTCCCTCCTTACCCACTAGTTAAGTAAATTAGATAGAAGCTATTTCTAACCATGGCTCCTCTGTGAAGTGTTTGAGCTTTATGGTGGATTTGATTATTGCTGAATAAATATTCATTCTCTGCCTTTTGAGCTCACTGGGCCAGGCCATGTAACTTAGCCCTGATGGTGAGTGTAGATTACTTCTCCACCCTTTGACTGTTGAACTGGTCATGTGACTTTCTCTGGCCAATGGGGTGTGAGTGAACCGAACTCTAGCAAATGCCTGAAATGTGCTAGTGTGATGAGGCTTTTCCTCTTGTGTTTCTGCCTTCTCCATGAGAATAGCATGCCTTCATCAGTAACTAGCCTTGGAAAAATGACAGACTCATGGAGCACAGTTAGCCCAGCATAACTGCAGACCTGCAGCCTGAAGCAGAGCTGCCCTAGCTAACCCATGAAAGCCTGGATGAGAAATAAATGCTTGCTGAGAATTTGGGGTTGTTTGTTCTACAGCAGTATTATGGCTATAGCTGACTCATACAGTGTGTCTGCTTACAGTGGGGCTTACTTATGCTTCTGAAGCAATCATCGTTTTTTTCAACCATATTGCTATTTATTTGTTATCTTCAGCCCCAGTGCAGGGGTTGTAACTGAAGCAAGTGCAGCTACTTTGCATATGCTGTTTCTTCTGCCTGAAAACTTTATCTCCCTGCTCTTCATATAGATGGCTCTCTTTATCTTTAGCTCTGGCTTTAAATATTACTTCCTTGTAATAATCTCCTCAGATACATTATTTAAGTACCATCTGTGGTAGAGCCTGCTATGTGCATATCCAAACATTCACATCCCCCTTTCGCTTCCTTCTCTGAAATAAAGTTCTAATTCTCCCTGCCCCCGCCACCCCTTTTTGGGAAAATATTTCAAGCCTGGAGAAAACTTAAAACTACAGTACAAATAATTCCCTACTCCCCATCATTTGTGAATAAGTTTCTCATGTGATGCCCATCATTTTCCAGTACTTTACTGTGTATTTCATTATAAATAAAGGACCTTATGCTATGTAATTATAATAAAACCATCAAAACCAGGAAATTCACTCTGATACGCTGCTACATCTAATCTACAGACCCCACTCACTTTCGGACTATTCCAGTAATGCCTTTTACAAAGGTTCCGGTTCAGAGTCCTACATAGCATTTAGTTACGTCTTACTTGGAAAGAGTTCTTTAGTCCCCTTGTTACTTTCTTGACCTTGGTGCTTTTAAGAGTAAAGGCCACTTATTTTGTACAGGGTCTCTAATTTTGGGGTCATCTGATGTTTTCTCATGATTAGATTCAGGTTATGTACCCATCTGAGGCTTCAAGATCCCAAAAGTCAGTTTCTGTCCCTTGTCATGGATGCTTCCCTTGTTTGATTCCATTTAATGACTTTAAGACTGAATTTTTGAGGAAGAAAAGAACCCTAAAGACTAATTTTAATTAGGATGACATGGATTTGGCTAAAAACAAAACCCTCACACACTTTGCAGCTGTCATGAAACTAGCTGTGGTCCTGTGAGTTAGTTTTGGCCAGTGAAATGCAAAGAGAAGGTAATATAAACATTTTCCCAGAGGAAGGGGTGTACCTTTTTTTTTTTTTTTTAAATCCATTTCTCCTGCTGCTGGCCTGGGATTTGGATGCAATGGTTAGATCTCCAGATGCGATATTTGACCAGGAAGACAAGTCCAAATGAGAAAAGAGGGTTCCCAAATTAAGCTGTGGGTTTAGGAAGCAAAGAGAACATGGCAGTTCGTTGGGTGTGGGGTATAAGAGAGAAGGGCTGAAAGATCATGTGGTGATCTTTGGCTTGGGTAACTGGGTGAATGGAGATGATATCCACAGAGAAAGGGGTCCAGAAATAGGAGTGAAATTATTTGGGAGGTAGAAAAAATTCGTTTTGGACAAGTGGGGGTTGAGGTACCCAACAGACACCTGGTGGAGTTCTCTAGGGCTGCAGGCTCTGGAAACAGACTTCGGTACCAGAACAGTAGACGGTAGACATGATGTTGCTCATTGGTAAGAAGGGAAGCTGCAGGGGAGACCTTGAGCATCTTGTTCTTCTCAGTGCCAGCCGTGCTTTATTTTTACTGAGCCCTGACCCTGTGTCAGATACCATGGAGACAGAGCTCCAGGGGTGACCGTGGCTGGAAGACACTAGTACAAATTATCGGAGGCTTTATTCTAGAAGGGAGTGTGGGAGCAAACCCCTGCTCTGGATCTTGAGCTTGTCTATCCTTCCTGGGGTGTGTGGTCCAGATTTTGTTTTTTAAAATGAATCCCAACCCTGCTCTTTGTTTCTGGTGAGCATCCCTTACCACATGCTACCCACAGATCAGTTCTGTGGGGAAGGTACTGTTATTATACCCATTATACAAGTGGGGAAAGTGAGGCTTAGAGAAATTTAGTTGCCTGAAGTTATTTGAACGCAAGTAGCCTGACTTAAGAGCTTCAGCTCTTTACCACCAAGCTGTACTGCCTCCTGGGAGCACGTGCCCAGTGAATTCTTATTGCTGGTGGTGTTTCCAGGTTACGGAGAACTTTCACATCTCACCCTCATGTGGCTCTTGGAGTAGCTCTGTGGGACAAGTAGGGCAGAGTCCCCTGCTAGTCCCCTGTTGGGGTATGGGGGTACCCCATGGTATGGATGGGATTAACGGACATGCCTGATGACCCAGCCCAGGAATGGCAGAGTTGTGAGAGTTCTGATCTTCTGATGCCTTCCAGAGCACTGGTCCTGGTAGTGCCGTACCTCTCCTTACTGGCATCCTTGAAAGAGATATCCCCTTTATTTAGGCACTTTTAGCTGCTCAGAAGCAAATAATACCATCAGCTGGCATTGTGATACTCATTTATTTTTGAAAATGTACCTGAGATCTTGGTTTTCTTCAGGTTTGGTGAGGCCACCAGTTCAGAAGACGATTGCCATTGAAAAGGTGGTTTGTAACCTCCAGTTCCCATGAGAATGGGCTCGCCCTGCTGTAGAGGGTGCGTGGAGAAGCCCGTCAGAAGGCAGGAGGAGCACAGGGAGAGTGTGGCTCCAAGCATGCAGTGTGGTTTTCACGGACAAGGCAAGGTCGGTATGTGGAGCAAACACAGGGTTGGCTGTTTTGAATAACCTTGGAAGGTTGTGGGCTGTTCCCTGGCATGATGTAGGGCAGAGACATAGTGACCCAGACTGCCGGAACATGATAAAATAAGGTGGATAGGGGGATGAGGATTGGGGATTAGTTGGTTCACATTTCAGAGAGATGCTCAAAGGCAAATTGTTTTCTCTCTGTAGGAATTAGCGAACCCTGGGAGGGACAGTCCTTCCCTGAGTCCAGAAGGCCCCCAAATGTCAAAGCATCATGAAAATGGGAAATAAAATCCATGATTAATTCAGTTTCTTAGATAGAAAATGGAGGTCCAGTGGATAAGGGAATCAGTCTTGGTAATCCGGTGTGTCTGCCTTCCCTGTGGCTCTGGTGCTGCTGAACCGCAGCTTAGTTGTGGCAGAGGCTGTGCGTACAGCGAACCACTTCACAGCGGGCTGGTGGGAGGTGAGGGGCTCCGGGAACCAGATCACCCCCGCAGAGAACAGTGTAAACCCAGACATTGCCCCAAACTGGGAATTACCACAAAGAAAGGGTGGGGGGAGGAATTATAAAGGCCTTCCAGCATGGTTCCTAGACACATCAGGCCAGTCCTTATAACTTCAAATTCACAAAGATCTCACACAGAATGTCCAATCTTACTAATTAAAGTTGGCCGGGTCCCTCTGACATCAAGACAGCTGTTAGCTGTCTTCTCTGGATTGTGCAAGGGTTCAGTGTCATAACAGGCAACCTCAGCCGGGCCTTTCGAGAATAGAAAAACTTCAAGAAATTGATTTTTGTTAATTGGAGTTGAATGTCTGATGAAAACATGCTTGAGATTGCTTTATCCTCTGGCCGGCCACTTGTGTTGACCCTCTTTGTTTTGCAAGTTGTTCTGGGAATGAGGTGCAACGAAGCACCTGAGCAAGCATGCCGTTTCAAGATCTCTTCTGCCAAAAAGGACTTCTGGGGGGAAGGTGCGTCGCTTTGCACAGAGACTTTCCTAGTAGGAAGTGGGCCAGGGAGGCTATCGAGCGTAGTCCTTAAAAGCTCGGGCTGTCTTGTCAGACTGCTTATCTTAAAATCATGCTTCTGTTACTTATTTGCATATGATCTCGGGCAGCTGTTTTAGTCTTCTTGTGTCTCAGTGTTCTCATCTGTCAAATGGGACGATATGGTGATAAGTAACAGAGTTTATATTTATATAAATATGTATTTATGTTCCTTAACACAGGGCCAGGCATGGAGTAAAAGAAAGCTTAATAAATAAAGTCATTAAAATCAAGTGTTGCTGGTTCCTTTCCCAGCCCTGTCTTTATGAGGTTCAGAGATCTATTTGGATACATGGGAATATTCCCAACGAATGCCTACTGGTGGAGAGAAAAAGCAAAACTCCAGAACTGAAATTGTCCCAGCGGAGAGGGGGTGTCCCAGCTGCTGACTCCATTTACACTAGACTTGGAAGATATTGAGATGGCCCCGAGTCAGGTCTGTGAGACAGGATCCTGAAGGCCCTAGGAGGAAGCAGTGCTGCAGGGCTTGAGTGTTGGCATACAAGTTCAAAGAGCTGCCACCTGGGAGCCCACGTGTGGGAGGGACCACTGTGTCCTGTGCTGGGACGGACTGTGGGGGCGTGGGCGTGGGCAGACAAGCAGGCAGACTGCCGGACTGTACTGAACTGGCCGTTGGCAGTGACACTTTGTGGCAGCCCTGGGGATGACTGGGATGCAAACAAGGCGGCCAGGCAGTGGATCAGACGCCTCAGGTGTCTCTCTGTCTGGAGTTTGGAAGTAACCTTTTGATTATCTACAGCTTCAGGATTTTTGGACCATGGGAAGGGAAATCTAGAGGGAGATACTAGATTTCTTGCTTCTGTGAGCATAGTAGGAAGGCATGAAATTAATTGGTGAAACTAGAGATGTGACTGTTTCCTGGGCTAATAAAATATGTCATGCCTGGTGGACACGTGGGAGCTCATTTCACCGTCATAGCAAATCTTCAAGAGTGTGTTCTCCCAACCCCTCATGAAGCCTCACGGGCACTGGGTGCACCGAGTCCTCCCATCACGCCGGCCTCGTCCCCTGTTGACTTTGACCTTCTTGCTCTCACCCAGCCCCACCGATGTCCATTCTCATGTGTGGACAAGCCAAGTGCTTTCCCACGTTGAAGCTTTTGTATCTGCCAATCCCTGTGCCTGGAATGTGCTTTTCCAGTTCTTCACATGACACATGCACATGTGTACCCTAAATGGTACCGTTTCAGGAGGTTTTCCTGTTCATGCTCATTCCTCCAAGTTAATCTCCGTCCCATCCCCCTCTCTGACTTTGCGAGGGTCTTTGTTCCTTTATGGTGTGCCTGGTTAGAGGCTGTTTCCTCCACTGGACTGTAAGTTCTGTCACAGTGGCTTTGTGTAGTTCAAGGTCGTATACCTGGGGGCCTTAGCAGTGCCTGGCGCATAGTAAGTGCTCTGTAAACATTTGTGCAGAGAGTGAATGATTTCTCATTTTACACACGGGGCCCTGAGGGCAGAGGCATGAAATGGTTCTTCCACAGTTACACAGGGTAGCCGGTGCCTTCAGTGTTTCCCACGTAGCCCAACTCTTAACCTCTGAGTGTCCACGCGTCCAACAAGTGCATTTGTGTTTCTTTGCCTGAGGACTTCATCTGGTGGTGATCGTCTTCACTCAGCACATGACACATGGAAGTCTGGAAGATGTCACCCCTCCACTGGGGAGCGTCCCTGTCTTGGGGACTGACGTGTGTTGGTGGATAGCTCGTGTCCACAGTGTGCAAGGGCTGGTTGTGCATCTTCTCCCAACTCCTTGTTCAAGGTCATCATGTTGGTAGTTTGAAATCAGCCAGGGTAGGGGTATTTTCACCATGGAAATGAGCAAACAATACACATCAGGGCTTTGTCTGTCTGTCTTTCTTCCTTCCCTCCCTTTCTCCTCCCTCCCCCCCTTCCTTCCTTTCCTTATTTCAGTAAGTCCTTTTTTTTTTTTTTTTTTTTTGGAAAGTCAGTCCCTGAACATAAACCAGCCCATGGCTGGGTGTATTTCCCCTGTGCCTGTCTCGCAGGGTTTCCCTGCAGGATTCAGCTCCACTGTCTGCCTCCCCTCTCTTGACTCCCTCCCCCTACCATGTCTCATTTTCTTCCCCAATAAACCACCCGCGCTTGCATTCTTGTCTTAAGGGAGATCCAAACTGAGGTGCACAATAAATAAGTGATGGAGCCGCATTCCCAGCTAGACCCGGGAGACGCTAAACTCAGGCATGTGTCCCTGGCGTCACTGACTCTCCGGCCTTCCCCACTCTTCGCTCATCTGGGTGGCAGACATTCTCTGGATGTTGGAAGGGGGACTCCCAAGGAGTGAGACAAATGCGTCATATTGATGATTAACTGGCGATTGAGAAGTTATCCTTCTTATGTTAAGGGCTGCATTAATTAGACCATGAGAAAATCCAGTTTACTTTGTAGATAAGGTATGTGTGTGTGTGTGTGTGTGTACGCGTGTGTAGTTGTAAAACACAGTCATGGTTTCTATAAAACCTGTAGGCGTCACGACAGATTTTTTGCTCTCTCGTGGAATGATCCACATCATGCTTCCATTTCACGCTTGTTATAATTTACCATGTATAGTTTCTAACTCTGTCTAAAGACTGGTTTGAATATTCAAGGGCCTCACTAGGTGGTTTAGCAGATATGTCACACTGATGGTGTTAGGTGCAAACAGATAGGCGCTCAGCTAAAAGGAGGCTGGAAGGCAGATGAGAAAGAGCTTAGGCTTCAGGGCTTCAAATTGATCAGGACACTTTTGATCACAATTGAGAGAGACTCAGCTTGAACTGGCCCTAATGCCTCCTCAGAAATTGGCAAAGAAAAAGAATGTGTTGGGAAATTGGAAAGTTCATGAACGCAGCATTAGCTTTAGGTATGGCTGGATCAGGCGTTGCTTGCTTAATGACATGTCTTTCCCTCACTAGATTATAAGCTCCATAAGGACAGGAGCCTTCTCTCTTCTCTTCATTGCTGTAGTCTCCATTTTCCAGGACAATGCCTGGCGTAGAGTAATAATAACAACAACAAATATTTACATTGTGCTTTGTGAGGAGGTAGCAGTGTTCTAAGTGCCCAACCCATATTAGCTCATTTAATCCTCTCAACCCAATGAAGTAGATAAGCATTAATTATGTTCCTTATTCTTCTAGATGGGAGACTGAGGCCCGAGAAGTCCTACAGCTAGTAAGCAGGCCAGCTGGGCTTTGAGCAGAGGCCCTCCTGCTCCAGAGCTGTGCTCGCATCTGCGCACGTATTAACTCTGCTCCTAGTTGTTGGTTGATTGAATGAATGCGTGTATGATGGTATAGCTTGCCAGACTCAGAATATTCAATAACTAATGGTGATGGCGTTTGTTTGGGCTGCCTTTGTCTTCTGTGTTCATTAGCGTCTCCCGTCTGCAGGATTCGGTATAGTCAGCCCTGACCGGGGAATGTTAGAGAGTCAGGACAGGTCATGCCCAAGGAAATGAAACTGGAGATGTTAGTAGAATCATTTTTCTTCGGAATGAGGAATTTGGGGATTATGGATAGATAAATCTTAGCCTGGGTTTTGAGAGGTCTTGACAGAATTATCTGCTGCAAAAACAGGGTCTGACAAATGGGAAACACTTGGAAGGAAAACATCCCAAAACCAGACTTTTTAATAAGTCTTTCTGGACAACTGTAGTAATTATATGTCTCCCCTCCCCACCTTTGTGATGGGGCGCCAGATACAAAGACATCTGATGCGCTCTGGATGGGAATAAATAAATGACCTTATGGGAAGGTCATTTACGCCCAGGGCAGTCTTTAATGCTGCTCACCAAGTATTTCCAGTTCTCTGTCTTTAGGGCAAACGGCGGATCCTCCGTTCCCCAGCACAGGGGAGTGTGGCAACGCAACTTGCTTTGGCCGCCAACAAATGCACAGAAGTGCGGGTCCTCGTTTTCAGGTGGAAGCGTTAGGAGCCGGTACATGAGGCCGAACTCCCTCTCCTGTGCCGCCGACACCGGCAGTGTCCCAGGCAGTGGCCGCTGGGTGTGCTTGGGTCTGGGAGTGAGGTCCTCCCTCTGACCTGGGAAGAGCATGTTGTCTGAGTGAGAAATAAATGTGTCGTTTTAAGTGACTGCCAGTTAGGGGTTGTGGACTACTGAAGCGTAGCCTTGCTCATCCTGGTAATAAGCTGTTAGGCATGTAGGAGGTAGCCACTGAAGTCAAAGAGGGAGAGAGGGCTAGAGGAATGATGACAGACTTTCAAATCAGAGGGATCAAGTTCAACTTTCCACTCACTGGCTACATGACCCTGGATAAACTCTACCCTCTCTCACCGTCACTCCACCTTCGCATCAGTGAAATTGAAATCAAAAGAACTGCTTTACAGGGTCCCCTGGGTAGCTCAGTTGGTTGAGTGTCTGACTCGATTTTGGCTCAGATCGTGATCCTGAGGTTGTGGGATCAAGCCCCACATTGGGATCCATGCTGAAGGTGAAGCCTGCCTTAAGATTCTCTCTCTGTTTCTCTCTCTTCCTCTGCCTCTCTCCCCTTCTTGTACTCTCTCCCAAAAACAAATAAACAAAATGCTTCATGGGATTATTTTGAGTATTAAAATAGGAAACCTGTAACAGAGTAGTTGATGATGAATGTTAGCTATTATTTTTTGCTATTATATAGCAAAGAGTAGATAACTTGGACTATTTTTTAAGAAACCCCATCAGTGAAGGATAGAGTGGCTTAATTAAGTAAACTCTGTGAGCAAACAGTGATGGGATTTAACTCTCTACTCTCCATTTATGGGTAGGATTTGATGGTCACATGAAGGCCAACAAGCTTGAGGACCAAGACACCTGGATACAGACTTACCTCTCATTCTTCCCATCAGTGTAATTAATTGTTGTAGGACATCCTTGCTACCCCATTCTCCCCAAATCCATCCAGCCTGGAACATTTATGGCCCTGGTCATGACTTAGCTTCCCCTAAGGGTCTTTAAGGTTAGATAATGGGATACACAAAATCGAAGCTCTCTTGGTATCAGAAAATCTGAGATGCTCAGAAAAAAAAAACAAACCTAGGATTTCTCTATAGATGTGATGCAGAACGTATTTCTTTGGCAGAAATGGATCTAGGTTTTGTGGGTCCTGAAGCTGACACAATTTGAGGACCTCTCCTTAGGAAAAATAACCCAAACTTATGAATATAAAATTAGACACAAAAGGGAATACTTGTTTGGAATGAGAAAATACAGCAAATCCTTGGAGCCTTTGGTATTTACATTTCTGTCCTTCTGAGATCTCTGTGGGTAATGAACCAGAAATGTGAATCTGGAGGTTCTATCTTCTTGCAGCCTGTCTTTCCCTTCCCACAGGTACAGCATGCAAGGGGACCCCTGCCAGAGAATGATCCGGAAGCCTAAGCTTCATTAGCGTCATGGCAAATTCACCTTGGCTCCCCAGAGATGTAGACAACCGAGTTCTCCTCTGAATATTGAGAAGGATGTCTGTGTGTCCATGTTTGTGAGCCCCAAATGTATGTGGAAACTGG
The DNA here is from genome assembly GCF_006229205.1 of Suricata suricatta. Lineage (NCBI taxonomy): Eukaryota > Metazoa > Chordata > Mammalia > Carnivora > Herpestidae > Suricata > Suricata suricatta. The sequence goes on from NC_043707.1 coordinate 12,286,689, forward strand.
CTTCATTTCCCTTTAGGCTGAGCTTGAAGCTTTGGGGTGCCTCCCTCTCAGTATAAAACCGTTTCTCCAAGTCATAGTATTCTGTCCTTTCATTTCCCTCCATCATCTTGCCTGACCCTAGGGTTTGTCGTCTTGTGCTTCACGCACACACACACACACACACACACACACACACGCGCGCGCGTGCGCGCAGCAGTCCTGCCATCAGAGAGTGGCGGCTCCTGAGGGCCAACCCCTGGCAAACCCTCTACCAGTATCTTAGTGCAGCTCAGCTCTGTTTGTTACCCGACATCTTTCCCTTTCTAGGGGGTTTCCTTTATTTATTTTTTTCTTTGCCAACACTCTACTTAAAATATGATATAGAGTTTCTTTTCCACATCAAAATACAGATAGGGTGCTGGGTGACAAACACCCCGTCTATATTTGACTTGGAAGCTTGTCCTCCTGTGAGGTGTGTATTGTTAGAGTGACAGGGTGTTCATGCAAAATGTCTCCCCAGTGTGCGTGGAGGGCCTGGTGGGGCGGAAACCGTAAACAAACCGCATCCCGGGGTGAGCGCTGATGACTTGTGCGCTGCTCTCCACGTGGGAGCAGCATCCACTGATTCTGTGTTCTGAATGTCTTTACCTGTGCGTGTGTGTGTACCTACTGTGTGCCAGGACCTGAGAGAAGGACTGATGGGCTACCACATATATTAGTTTGCTGGGGGCGTGGGGACAAATACCAGACACAGGCTGGGCGGCTTCAACAACGGAAGTTTATTTTCTCGCAGGGCTGGGTGTCTGAGATCAGGGGGTTGGCAGGTTTTGTTCTTTCTGAGGCCTCGCTCCGTGGCTTGTAGGTGGCTGCCTTCGTGCTGTGTCCTCACGTGGTCTTTCCTTGTGTGCGTGTGACCCTGATGCCTCTCTGTGTGTCCTACCCTTGCCCTCTTAGGAGGACAGGCCAGTCAGAGCGGCCAGAGGCCTGAGCAAAGAGTCTCATTGTCACTTAATCACCTCTTTAGATGTTCTGTCTCCAAATTCAGTCACATTGTGAGGTTAAGTCTTAAGTGTGAATTTTGGGGTGGACACAATTCAGCCCGTAGCCACCACCCTGCCTCTGACCACGTGAGAGCTGGCTGGCCTTGGACAGGCCCACTACGCCCCACACTTTTTGTCTTATTGAGGGTGACCTAATTAGTGTTCCTCTGAGCTCCTTCTCTTCCTTCATTCCCCGACTCTGTCTCCCCCAGCACTACGAGAAGAGGCCATATATCTGTGTCCTAACAGTGGGGAAGAGAGCAGGCCCTTACTAGCTGAGTGGCCCTGGGCAAGTCATTTCACTTTTCTAACCTCAGTTTTCCCTTTTGTAAACTGGGGGTTGATTGAAGTACTTCCCACATTGTAGATGGGATTAGGTAGGTTAATGGGCCTAGCACATTAAATACGCACTGAATTCTAGCTACTAGTAATAGGATTATTTTGGTTCAAAGGACAGAAACTCATTAGAAGTAATTTAGACAGTACAAGGGGGGAAATTTTCTGACTCCAATTGGAGTTGGAGGGACAACCAGACCGTGTAGTAACCCCACCCCCACCCCCGTGCCTCTCATACCAGTGTTCACTCCAGTGGCTTTGTCTCCTCACATGGCTTTTCTGTACTTAACCAGAACTGTGGCTCCAGTAACGTTCCTGGTTCAGAATGGACTTCATGTGGCCGCAGTGTGTAGTGCCAGGGAAACACCCTCACTGGGTAGTCTTAGTTCACATGGTCACCCGTGTGGCCAGATCAGAGGCCGAGATGCAGGTCCCAGGAAAGCTTCTTAGAGCAGGGGCAGCTTGGTAGATAGAAACATGATGCCTCCGATCTCATGGAAATGTTCTCCGCTTTGTGACTGGCACTGGGTAGAAATTAAACAAATTCCCCCCTTTTCCCTTTTATTCTCCTTCCCGCCCACTTTCTATTATACAGAAGAGTATCCAGAAAAGAGAGTGAGCTCAGCCGAGGGACCTGAGTAGTGAGGCAAGCAGCCTCGTGAAGAGCAGTCGGGAAGAATAGGGGCTCATGCCAGCGTGGGCTCCAGAGGAGACGCTCCCGAACTCAAATCAGGCGCAGGCATGTCTTCTGGAAGACAAGACATGTTTTAGGCCACGATTCCCATTTAAGTTTGGAAAGCTACTTGGCAATTGGCATGAAGGGCTTTAGCAATTGCTCATACCCTTTGACCCCTCATGTTTACTCCTAGAGTGTCAAGAACTCTGAAGGTCTGAGCTATTACCCTGCACACAAACTAGCAAATTATCCTACGGCAGTTTTCACAGATGCGGGCAGAAGACATGACCAGGGTCAGAGACAGAGGGCTTTATTATTCCTGGCATGGGGAGAAGCGTGTGCCAGCTCCCTGGACTCCTAAGCCCCTCAGGGGTGACATGGAGCTAGATTCAGGTGGACAGCGTGCACACAGTAGGTTGGCATCCTAGCTGAGGAACCCCAGACTTTTCATAAAGATGCTGCCCAATCTTTGCCTTGGAGGAAGGCATGTCCTTTATAATCCTGGTCAGCAAATCTGCTTTCTGCTGTATTACATCTTTCTTCCAATGCCATTAGCTGTACAAACAGCCTTGTAAAGATGGTTGGGAACAAACACTGATACAAGATGCGCAGAAACATGAGAGATGGGTAGACAGTTGTTTTCCAATAAGGAGAATCTTTTCTAAGGAAAATATATCCAAAACATGAGCAAAAATGCACTTGTAAATAACCAGAAAGTCCCACATTAACTGGGTAGTTAAGCAGGCTGCTGTGGCAGATTCTCTGCTGTTTCTAAAAACGCTCTGAAGACCTTGGAGCGGCGAGTGGCAGTGTACAGCTTAACGCATAAAGGGTGAGTTCAGTCTGCACAATTGAATATGTGTTTTTGTTAACTATGTAGGACAATCTATTCTAGAAAATATCGGGAAGGAAATTTGCTGAAATCTTGATAGTCTTTTTCTGGGCAGTGAGTCCAGGGGCAATTGTGGCTTTTTTTTTTTTTTTCCGTTTTGCGTTAAGTTTTTCCAGTTTTTTAAATAATGAACATGTATTACTTTTATAATAGGAAAAAAGCCCCTAAGATAATAAGATTTTTTTTCCGAAATAAAATGATATTTGAAAGCAGAGGCTAGCATTCACAATTTGGCAAAAAACAGGGGAGGGAAGCGTGAAATAAGTAGGGAAAAAAAAGATTTCACTTAAATTAGATGTCCAATTAAGAGATTTGCTTGGCTGCAAACTATCTTTTTGACAGACAATTAGTTCTGGGCAAGTCAAGTGTTGCAGCAGTGCGTTCTTATGGGGCAATTAAAGTAATTCATATTTGATGTGCAGAAGTGTTGTGGTAATTGGGAAACTTTCCTGAATGGCAGTTGAAGTCAGGCTTGTGGTGTTTTATTTTTCTTCCTTGAAGTTGTCCTGGTTGAAGATGTTAAGTCATTTCCTTGACCAGCTATGTAGCTGGATCTGCTAAGGGGCTGGTGGATTGTAGGGCAGAACTTCCTATTGGCTAGAGGAAGTTGTGTTTGTGGTGGAGTACAAGAGTTAACAGTAACAACATTAGCAGCATTCATTATGTCGTTATCAACATTGATACAGTATCCACAAATAAATAGTTATTGACAAGAATCATACAGTAGAGATTTTGAGTGTTTATGCTGTGCCAGACGAAGGGCACTGAGCACTTTCTATACTTGTTGCTTTCTGCAGCTGTTTCACGCAGTAGATTTGATGAGGTCTCCCTATTACAGATGGGGAAGCTGAGGGCCAGAGAGGTTAGCAACTTGTCCAAGGTCACACAGCAAAGAAGTGATGTTGCTGGAACCTGAGTCCATCAGTTTGATTCTGAAGCCCTTGTTCATATATTCTTGGGCTGGTAGACTGGAATTTCTTGGAAAATAATAATGTTTTATCCCTTTCTCTGTACTTTCCTGGATAAGGTAATCTGACTTTGATCCCAGGGCAAGCAAGGCATAGTGTACATGCTTCACTTGAGAGGGATAAAAGCTGCCACAGGGCTGGAGTAGGAATTTCTGTAAGCCGTGTGGTTAGAAGAGTAGAAAAATTCTGTTTTGAAGTAGCAGGGCTTTTGTATCAGCGCTGTTTGTAAATTTTTTTTGATAGTGTCTATAACATTCCATGAAATTGGGTGAGAAGCGATGTGCTGTGTTCACTGTACTTCTGCAGTTTACGTCTTGCTTGTGTTGCACGCAGCTCCAGAGCGCACACATAGTACTGGACTTCAGGTGTGGCTGGGTGCAGGTGCTTAGCTGATGTACTGTGGAATCTCTCTGATCTGTAGCTTTCAGAACTGTTTCCATTCATGCTGACTTCATCATCAGGCTCTTTCCTATGTCATCAGTAGCTCCCGATTTATCTTAGTAAAGCTTAGCAAGAAACTTAGAAAAAGAACTTACATTACCAAGAATTTTGACAGAAGCTTTGGGGCTGATTCTCATTAGGGCTCATCTGCCCATCTTTGAACCAATTATTGTGGCCATGGAAATAGAAGACGGTGATTGGTCAGTCATGGTCATGTGCAAAAAATGAAAGAAATTTTTTTATGCTCCAAAGAAAGCAGAAATGCTATTACCAGCAAAGGAGAGGATGCTAATTGGGCTAAAGTAATGGTTGCATTTGTAGCCAGCCTGGGCTATTAGAAAGAACCTCACATAGGGAATCTGAAGATTTGTGATCTATTCCTGGCTCTGTAAACTGGCTGTGTGATTGTCATCAATCACGTATACTCTCTGGGCCTCAGTTTCTCTAACTATATGTTAAAAAGGGTAGCTGAGGGCATCTGGGATTCAGTCTTATTTCAGAAGCTTCTGAGTGGTCTTTTGATTTGCAAGTAGCAAGCACTCAGCAGACAGGATAATCTTCTTATTGACTTATAGCTTTCCTTTTGAATGTCAGCCTTTGTTGTGTGTCAGTGATGCTTGTTCTCAGGGTGGGTAAAGTCATTTTATTAAAACACGTATGAACACTGGTAGTTGAAATCAGATGCTTGCAAGGTTTTGTCAGCTTCATGCCTTGGGGTTTGAGACTGGGGCATGCCTGCCTTGATCATTGTTTCTGGTCATGATGTTTCAGCTGCTCCCAGAAAGCAAGAACAGAATCTCCAATCACAAATTTAATCAGCAGATGTCATTTGGCAATTGGTTGATTATGCTGGAATTTTTGCTGCTGATCTCATTCTATTTTTTTAAAAGTTTATTTATTTATTTTGAGAGAGTTAGAGACAGCGTGAGCAGGGGAGGAGCAGAATGAGAGGGAGAGAGAGAGAGAATCTCAAGAGGGCTCCGTGCTGTCAGCACAGAGCCAAGTGAGGGGCTCAGTCTCATGAACTGTGAGATCATGACTTGAGCTGAAACCCAGAGTCAGACATTTAACCAACTAAGCCATTCGGGCATCCCATTGCCAATTTTCCTCTAGAGAGTGGTTTGTTTAGTTGTGTGTGGTTACCCAGAGATATCCTATAACCTGTTTGAGGTCATGCTGCCAATGGCTGAGAATCCAGGACCTAAACCTAGTTTAGGCCTTCTGACTTCAAGGTCAGTGCTTTTGTCCTTCACATGCTACTACTGCTTTTGTCCTTCACATGCTACTACTGGTCCCCATATATTAATCAGTTGATTCCTGACAGAGTTGCATCTTATATCCTTTCTCTGCCTCATGGGGCCCAGCCAGACACTACCAAGGCTGGAGGTGAAAGGTTCAGCTGCAGAGTTTCCATGAGTTTCTTCAAAACTCGATTCCCCAGAGTGTTTTCACAAGAGATAGGACGCTGGAGATGAGGGGTTTGGAAAGTAAATACAGACAGGCTATCATGAGGGCTCTCTTGTTCTCGAGGAGTGTTGGAGGGAAAGTTCAGTCATGTCTTTGGTGAAGAAGTTCATATGTGAGGGACTAGAGTCATTCCAGGGTCACACGTGTGACCCTTTGCCTCAGTCGGCAAAGGGGCCACAGTTATCACCCTGTGTGGAGCTCTCTGGGAGTCAGATGAGCGGTCAGCGTGGGGTCCCATTGGGGACTCAGCAGCGGGAGCCGGGACGGACTGAGACCCAAGCAGCCAGAGTTTGGAGGATAAGTGGGTGTGAACTGAGAGTCAAAAGCAGAATTTATAAGATGTTGTGCTAGTCTGCTTTCTCTGAGGAATAAACTCCACGGTGGGATTAGACCTGCATGATTTTTATTAAGAGAAATACCTGTGACAGGGGCGCCTGGGTGGCTCAGTCAGTTAAACATCCAGCTCCTGATTTCAGCTCAGGTCATGATCTCGCAGTTTGTGGGTTCGGGCCCCATTTCAGGTCTTGTGCTGGTGGTGTGGAGCCTGCTTGGGATTCTCTCTCTCTCCTCTCTCTCTGCTCCTCCCCTGCTTGCTCTCTTTTTCTCTCTCACAAAATAAATAAATGAGCTTTTTAAAAAATTAAAAAAGAATAAAAGGAGAAATATCTGTGACAGAGAAGGTGGAGGGAGCCAGAGGGCTGGAAGAGGCTTCAGATGGCACTGCAATGTGACATCTGGTGAAGGAGAGGGAGGAAGTTCGGGCACAGTCACCAGAGAGGGAGTCCTCAAGCCAGCTTTGGGGACAGGAACCTGTGTCTCCCAGGAAGGAGTACGTCTGTCGTGTGCAGCCACCGCAGGGAGCAGGCAGCTCGTGGAAGCACATAGAGCACAGAGCACAGCTGCCGGGGCTTCTGGTCAGCCCCACCCCTGTAGTGGGGAGTCTGTCCCTCATTGTCATGGCCACCACTGACCCATAGAGCATAGGGCGGCCAGAAGAGTTGATTTGGCTCGCACACTATTTACCTTTAACAAAGTAGTTACCAGCATTCAACAATATGTATGTTTTATATTAAAAACCTTTATATTTTATAAAATAGTAAAAATCCGTATATTGTATACTAAAAAACCCCTGAATCTTTTGCTTCTCTTTAAGAAAAGAGTGTAGTACGGCAATACTCCGCTTCCGTTTCCCCAGGCCACCTGGAATGGAGTCCTTGCTGTCTCCTTTCTCCTTAGATGACGCGTATACTCTCCAGTTTGCCGCAGTCCACACCAGGCCCTGTTGTCCTTCTTTTGTTCATTTGTCTTCTTCATTTGTTTGTATTGCGTGTCTCCCTCTGCGGGCATTTGAGTTTGCAACTCTGGCCTTAAGCCCATCTGAGAAAGTGAAACTGTGAGTCAGATTTAGCTGTGGAGTCCGATGGGCAAGAACAAAGCTGGAGATGGGGGGATGGGCTCGGGATTGACCACAGATGGGAACAAAGCAGGACACCAGAGCCACGGAGCGGGTGTGCTTGCTGGTGAAGTCCCCGATAGCCCAGGAGGAGAGCCAGGACCGGATTCTCAGGGAGAAACCTCGCATGGGACGGACGTGTGGTCAGGTGGACGCCCTGCTCGTGACACGTCAGGTCTCGTGTCGCCCTCCATGTTTGACGCTTGCAGGGAGCTGTGTCTCATGCCCTCCCTCCGGCCCAGCAGCGAGGTCCACAGTAGGTCCAGGCTTCTGTGAGCCTAGTGCCCTTTGGCTTAGGCAGCTCTCCTCCCGTGTGGTTCTGCATGGCTGCCCCTGGCCAGCGCTACACGCCTCCCCTCTCCTGGGGAAGCCTGGCGTCTCAGGCCGGGTTCCCCGGAGCAGGCCCTGCACTGAGGATTTGTGTAAAAATGGTTATGTGGGCGCTTACTCCAGGGAGCATCGGGGTGAGCACGACTGTGTCTTAGGGCTCTCCAGAGCAACAGGATAAGATATACGTGGACACATACATATTTACCTATAATATAACAGTATGTAACATGGCACATGTACATGTTTGTAACATAAAATATATAATACAAGACATTTATTTAATATAAGGAGTTGGCGTACAGGGCTGGGTCACACAGTGATGGAGGCTGGCCAGTGCTGGGGTCTGTGGGATGAGTTAGAAGCTGGAGGCCCAGGAGAGCCCATAATCCACTTTCAGTCTGCAGGCCAGCAGGCTCAGGACCTGGGAATAGCTTATGTCTCAGTTGGAGTGTAAAGGCAGGAAAAGCCTGATATTTCAGCTTGAAGGCAGTCAGACAGGAAGACTCCTCTCTTACTTGGAGGAAGGTTGGTCTTTGTGACCTACTCAGTCCTTCAACTGATTGGGTGTGACCCACCACATTAGGGAGCACAATCTGCTTTACTTAGTCTACTAATTCGGATGTTAACCTCATCCTGAAACAGTGTCACAGATACAAAATAATATTTCACCAAATATCTAGGAACCCTGTGGCCCATACAAGTCCCAGGTACATAAACCTTTACAGAGAGAAATGAGATAAGGGAATTGAAGCCATGATAGAGGGTAGTAACGAACAAGCTACTTTAATGGACACTTGAGGCTCAGTTCTTTTGGTGAGCTGTGGTTGATGGTGTGGAACCCACCTCAGAGTTCTAAGAAAACTGAGATGCTCATCTTCCATCCCCCGTCTGACATTGCCTGAGGAAAGCCGCTCAGGACCTCTACTTCCTACAGCTTGCCTTGGCCAGGAAAAGTCCTCAGGTGGAGAGGCTCAGGTGCCCGCAGTGGGATGCCTCTGGCTTGTATGAGAACAGTGAGGGCATTGCCAGCATCTGCTATGATGGGCAGATGGCACATGGTTCATTCATCTGTTGGACCATCAGACAGCACACAGCATAAGCAGGTCCATCGGGGTCTGCCTCTGGGATCAGTTTGTTCTGGTCCTAAAGAGGGAGGATGTGGATATAGGACTGTCAGCATCTATTTTACCTCCCACAGAGAGCGATGGAGAATAAGGCCAAGCAAAGACAAAGAAGGGCAAGGGAGAGAAAGTCTGTGTCGTGGTGGCTATGAGTCTTGTTTCTAGTCCCTGGAGGGCTGGCTCCGGTGAACTACTACCCCAGCCGGGTAACCCGGTATGTTCCTTCCTTGGCTAATTTAGCTAGAGTTGGATTTCTGGGCATGCAGTCAGCCACTCTTACAAACACTTAAGGCAGGGTGGAGGGTGGGGGCAGCGAGAGGGAGATTAGATCGAGAGAGAGATTGCCCTGGGCCTAAGAGCTTTCTCTACTTATTAGCTCCCCGTGCCTGAGATTTAAGGCACTGGAAGGAAGATGAGTTTATGGTGGAAATTTGTAACCGACCATTAACTAGAATGGCACATCTAAGCCCCTGTGCCTGACCGATTGTTAGGTCTTAACGAAACAGCGATAAAAAAAGGAATTTTAGTTTCGGCGCTTAATTAGCCATTCTTTTCCTTCCTGACTTTTAGCTTTATGACTTTAGCTTCTAGGATAGGATTTTATTGTACTCAAGTACGAATTAAGCCCAAACAAGGACTCTCCCTGTTTCTGCTTCTTCAATTTAAATTTAGTCTTTGTAGGACGACACGAAGTGCTACATTAAATGTCACATGTAAGGACTGTAAATTTTTTGAAGGAGAGAGAGAAGCAGGCGTTCATCATTGTGATCTCTCTTCTAAACACTACAGGAACTCATATTAATTTAAAACGAAATCAAGTTAATACTGTTGTTTATTGCCTTGAGAAAAAAGGGTTTGTCTGAAGTACTCTGACAATAGGCACCAAAATATGCATTGATGAAAAATAACAGTGGCTGTCATTTGTTGTATCTGTTAGTACCCTGCTAGGTCCATGATCCTCAGTACCTGCCGTCATCCTGAGAGGCTCTGCCGGTGGCTGGTCTCCAGTTTCCAGTGAGGAAGCGGCAGCTCAGAGAACGTTTGACCAAAGTCACAAAGATAGACAAGGGAGGGCTGGGAGCCAGTTTGCACGAAGACCCTTGGGATTCCCCAAATCTGCGTGCTCCCCTCTTGTGAAGGGAGTGTTTTCTGCATATGACGGTGTAGGTGGTGGTGTGTGTGATGTGTGTTCTGTGCCGGACATTGTGTCAGGTCCTGCACACAGTAGGCACTCAGCAGTACTTTTGTTCAGCGAATTGGGCAAGTGTGGGTAACAAACCTCATGAGACTGGGAGGGAATTTATCTTTCCATTATGTCTGAGCGAGGGTTTATTAAGTAACGTAATTCTAAGTGCGTCCTCATGGAAATCTTATTTATGCCCCTAAAGAAAACAAGGATTGTTTCTTTCTTTCTTTCTTGAAATTCGAGATAAAGTAAAGAGCTGCACTGACATCTACCCCAAGTCCTCTTCTGTCATGAGGCAGAGTGTAAATGCACGTGTAAGAAGAGGGACTCACGGCGTCTTGCAGTTGCATAGCACTTTATAGTCCAGAGAGCATTTGCTCACCATGTCCCTTTTGATCTGTCCCCCAGGCCTTTGAAACGAAGATGTGGGGAGGTTGGGGGATGTGCCCCAAGATGACACAATAGTTAGGAGCCCAAACTAGGACGTGAGTGGGGTTTGTCTGACTCACATTCACACTTCCTGAACAAGTTTTTGGAGTGGTGTAAAACTCTCTCGAGAAAAACAACTGTTTTTCAGGCATTTATAGCCACTTTAGCAGCACTCAACTGCGTTTGCCTCTGATCTATATGCTAATTTTGGGTATGCCTTATCTCTTAAATAATCCAAGGGTATGCATGTGGATGTTTCTGGATTTGAAATCCTTATGCGCTTATAAGTAATGGGGTTGTAAAACATGCCCCGGAATTTACACGTCCCTCGTTCAGCCTGATTTCGCCCAGCCTTCCACAGTAGCAGGGCCACTCCATCCCGCACCCCTGCTTCTGCTCCTGATTGTCCAGAGGGAAGGCACAAAGCCAGGCACTTAGGGTTTTCTCTGGAATGTTGGAGCCTAGGGTAGGCAGGTGGGAGAGAGTGGAAGAATTTGAACCCGAGGAAACATTTCTTTTTTCTTTGCTTTTTTAAAAATGTTTATTTATTTTGAGAGAGAGACAAGAGTGCAAGTGGGGGAGGGGCAGAGAAAGAGAGAGAGAGTCAGACAGACAGAATCAGAAGCAGCCTCCTGGCTTTGAGCAGTCAGCACAGAGCCTGATGCAGGGCTCAAACCTCTGAACTGTGAGATCATCACCTGAGCCAGTCAGATGCTTAACCGACTGATCCACCCAGGCTCCCTTGGAGGAAACATTTCTCATTTTCTCTTCTCTTGAGCATAGAAAGTTAACATGCTGTCTGAAGGTTGTGTAGTTACTTTTTTTTCTTTAAAAAAAACAAATAAGGCAGAACACCACCACCAAGTGAGTGACCGTCTTTAACTGGAAGAGTCAAGGTGGGGCAGCTAAGCCGGAAATCAGTGGCAGCTGCCGAGGTTCAGGACTCGCAGGCGGAGAGCCGATGCCAGCTTTACGCCAGGTTAGAAAGCTGCACTTGATCCCTGTGAAGAGTTTGGATGCTAGGGGAATTGTAAAGAAAACAAATGTACACTTTTATCAGTCTCTCATCAGCCGTTGGGCTGGTTGGTCAGAAGTCATCATTGTTAGAGACATTAATTGCTTAATGAGGATTAACTTCTCAAAAGCTTTTCCCGTGGTGACAATGGCTAACATTTATTGAATGGTTGCTCTTTGCCAAGTACCGGCCATGAGCTTTCCATGATACGATCTCGGGCCCACTTTTATTTTCATTATCTTACAGGTGAAGAAATGTGCCCAAAGGGATGCCTGGGTGGCTCAGTGGGTTAAGAAACGTGCCCAGAGAGGGTAAGAACTTGCCCACGGTCACAGAGAAACTGAGTTGGGGAGGCTAGGGTTTGGGTTCAGCGGTCAGATGTCAGACCCATGGTCTTCCTTACTTCATCATCCATGCACTGTTCCGTGGAGAGCATAGTTCACTTTGGGTTTGAAGTGGGGGGGGCGTGGGAGAGAAGTAAAAGGACCAAATGGAGAAACAGACACAGCAAACACACCAGCTCCATTTGCCGATCATGAGCTGGGTTCAAGGAACAAAGCAAAGCTGATGCCTTCCCTTGAGCATTGCCCCTCCCAGGGAGCCGCTGTGGGAGGATGTGCCTTGTTCTGGCACTGCCCCTGAAGCTAGGAACGCAGGCAACCGCTTTTACCTGCTGGGATTAATAGCACGTCAGCCCTCTGAGGTGGATTGGGTTTTTAAAAAGCAGTTTTGTTTGTGGCCAACTCAAACAACTTGTATTGGTCACTTCTGTTGAAATGGAATTTACCTCATAGTAATGAGATCAATTTTCTTGTGTGATTCCGGAGAGCAATTAGCCCAAAGCAGTGGTTTCAGAACTTTTAACAAACTACTCCTAGGAAGGAAGGAGAGTGCATTCCAGCCCAGCGGACTGTAGCTGCAAACAGTCTCACCAAGGGTGAAGATTCCTTTGAAGTCTCCTGTTTTATCTTAGATGTTTGTGAATTCTGTGTTCTGCTTTGTGCCCTACCGTAAATTATGGAGTAAAGCCCATGGATGCTCTAGGAAGAGGGTTGTGTTTGTGCTCTGGCTTTGCACGTCGCGGAGGTACTGCGGGGTTTCCCTGGGGCACCTGTGCCTCAGCTTGAGAAACTTGGCTCTGTTAGAGGGAGTCCCAGACTAGGATCTAGGCTGCTGGGTGTCCCCGAGGACAACCCCCTGCCCCCCACTTTTAAATTCCAATGTTTTGAGTGTAGGGGATATAATTTAAAGCTCAAAGATGAAGGAATATAAGAGCCATAGTAAAAAGTCTCTCTGCCATCCCTGCCCCTCATCTTCTCAGTGCTCCCTAGGTGGCCAGCTCCCAGGATGGCCTTATCGGTCCCTGCCTACTGGCCTTCACACACCTGTGTCATCCTCTCTGACGTTGTAACAGGGTTAGTGTTTGTGACCAATGCTGCAGAAGTGATGGTGTGTCATTTTCAAGATTAGGCTATAAAATCTGCACCTTCTGGCTTGAGGGATTCTTCTTTCTTTCCCTCTCCCTCCTTCCTCCCCCCTCTTTTCTTTCTCTGTCTCTGTCTCTGTCTCTCTCTCTCTCTCTCTACGATCTCTTCCTTTGGAGGAGGCCAGCTGCTACACTGTGACAGCACTCAGATACCCTACGGAGAGGCCCACGTGGCCAGGAGCTGGGTCTCCAGCTAATGGCGGCGAGGAGTGTGGCCTGCCAGCCACCGCGAGTGAGTGTGGAGCTTATCTTTCAGCCCCAGACAACCCTCCAATGACTGTGGTCCTGGCTGACGCCTCACCTGCAGCCTCCGCAGAGACCCTGCGCCGGAAGAGACCACCCAGCCAAGCTGCTCGTGGGCTCCAGACCCGCGGCCGCTATGAGACAATGAGTGTTTGTTGTTTTAAGCTGCAATGGTTTAGGTAATTTGTTGGACAGCAATAGATACCTAGTACATTCCCCGCTCAAGTGTTCCTTGGTTCTTTCTAGAATTTAGATATGTGCATGCCAGCACTAGAAGTACAAAGTCTTCCCCCCTTACTCAGAACAGTCTGCTGCACATACTGTTCCACAGCTTTTCTCAGTATGATGTTTTGGGGAGATGATAACTACATAGAAATAGTATATAGGGACTTCTTCCGCTTTTTTTCTTTTCTTTTAAGCTGCTGAATAGTATTCCATCAGATAGCAACATTATAATTTGTCTAGCCAGTTCCTTATTGATGGCATTTCCGATGTTTTGGTCTTACAGTGTTTTGTGAATGGTCTTGTACACATGTGTGCAAGTGCATTTGTAACACCTGATTGTCCAGGGTGAGATTTCTCAGTCAAAAGGGTATGAACATTTGTGATTTTGATATTGTTAACTTCCCTTCCATAGGGATTGTACCAAGTCACATGTTTTATGCCCATCCCCTCAGCAGCATATATGAGTTGCTGGCTGGTGGTTGGGTTTGAACTGATTAAAAAAAATGAAATTCTTCAGTTCCATTGAGCTGATGAAGTACACACCCAAAGACTGTTTTACTGAGGACTAAGGCAGCAACCGTCTACATACGAGTGGTTTTGGAATCTGGTATTCATGAATGAGACTAGTATGTGCTTGAGCTTGCTGGGGTTACAAAATTAAAATTTTCTTTTAAGACTGGCTGCCACATGGTATTTATCAACAACTGCATGTGCATAAAGTGGCAACAAGAAAGCACATGGTCATCAGAGTCTCTTTCCCTGCAAAAATGAGCTGTGTCTATGTGAACATGTAAGAATGCAGTTTTGAAGGATTCTAGAAATAATTTTCAACAGTAGCAGCATCCTCGGAATAAGTAGGTACCTTCCCCAGGTGACAGCGCTTTCCCATTTGTTTACAAGCTTCCAGTGATTATAAGTTAGATCACTGATTTGGTAACAGCTCTTTGGGGGAAAAGAAACACTACATTAAGTGCTCACATTGATTGTAATATGACTGTTTTAGAAATGATGACGTGAAAAAGCATGTAGCTTAGATTCATGGAAACACAGTCACTGAATTCAACTCTGTTCAGTTTGATCCAGTTGAGTGCAAGCCTATATTGGGTTCCTCTCCCTTACCTCTTCATTTTTAAAAAATTTCATATGGGAAAGGGGTAACTGAGTCAGTCCGTTCTGAGGATAACTGACCTAATGGGGCAGAGAGAGCCTGCACTGGAAGCAGGCAATCCTGGGACATCGTGGGCAGATTATTCTTTTGCTGTTTTGTGAGATTTGGTGTTCTCATCTGGAAAGTAGGGGGCTTACCACCTGTCTCAAAAGGTTTGTATTACTTGGAATGTTGGTGGTTGCAAGTTCCAGAAACCCATCTCAAAGCGTCTTGAGTGTAAAGCAGGAATGTATTGAGGGGATACTAGGCAGTTCACAAGAACAAGAGGCCACAGAAGGACAGGTTGGCCACTGGGCCTTGGAAAACTGGTTTGAGGATTGATGCATCTCTAGGATTGTTTTGCATTTCTTGTGTAGAGCAGCATTGTCTCTGAAATTTAAAGTTTTATAATTTATTGGTTCATTGGCAGGAATGAAATGGATCCCATTCTCTTGGTCCCAAGGTCCCAAATCCAAAAGTACCCTTTTGGCCAGCATGGGTGATGTGTCTGTCCCTGGGGGGTGGGGACATGGGGTAGTCCTTAGAGAGATGTGACGGGGCAGTTGCAGTTGGACCTAGTGTCTAATAATATATGTAGCCCATAGTAAATGCTCAAGAAATGGCTGGTATTAATAAGAATGATAGTAATAAATACTGATGGCTGGCATTTATTAAAGGTTTGTCCCATGTCAGGCACTGTATAACGTACTCTATTTGTGTACTTCATCAATGAAAACCTTTGCATTTTACTTCTTATCATTGGTAACTCTTTCTCCCCTCTTGGAACCATTTAAAAATTGACAAGTCATAAATGACTTCCTCAGGGCTTAGTGGACACAAAATGAGAAGAAGGAGCGCTGAGTCCATGTTTCCTGTCCAGAGATGAGTGAGTGTGTGTTTTCTGGGCATGAAGAAGAGACTGTGATCTTGGATGACACTAAACTCTTTAAAGTAATTGCTTTTCTCCCAGTTGGAAGCGAAGGGGCCACAGTGAATAATAAGTGTGTTTGCGGCTCTTTTGGCGAAGGGAAGAGAGCCTGCACGTCTGTGGGGGCAGCTTACCCATTTCGTCTGGGGTCCAGATTTCTGGCACTGATAGAGGACTTCTTGACTCTCTTGAGCCCCGAATCTGCTTCATAGTCAGAAATCCCCACCCAAGGCTTGCAAGCTCTGTGGTTACTGTGGGCTTTGGAGAAGCGTTTCCCTTGTGAGCACAATACTGGTGTAGACATGCACAGATGGAGGAGACCCAGCAGGGTTTGGGGGAGGTGGGCTGCTGCTTAACAATGCTGTAGTCCTGGGCTGGGTTAACTTTCCAGAGAGTTTTGGCTCCTCTGGGGCTGAGAGTTCTGGGTGACGGAGATTTCCGTAGTCTGTCCTTTCCCTGGATAGTGTCTGTGCTGGATAGTTTGCATTTCCTCCTCCACTCTGACTCCGCGCCCTCACCCCTGCTGTGCCCCCAGTACACCACTCTCTGTGGACTGCTTCCCCTGGGTTTCCTCCCTCTCTTGTGGCTGGGTGCACTTGGCCAACAGAGGACCCCCCCCCCCCACAGGACAGTAGAAGCTGGGGGAAGAGAGGGGGTAGGGTATTTATTCCTCTGGTTCCTCCCACTTGAGTGACAGGGGTTGGCTGTCTCTCTCTGCTGAAGACCACAGCTCCTGCCAGGCAGCTCTCTCTGACATGGGTTCCACATTTGTTTTTCTCCTTTGCCCTCCAGGTCTAGGGGTGGGAATGGCTCCTCCCGTTGCTAGATCTGGGATAGTGCAACATTCTGGTTCAGTTACGTCATCAAAGACTTGGACTCTTGCCATCTTTCTGCTCTGACTTATAGAAGGTGGCCTTTGTTCCAATCTTTTCCTTTAAAGTTCGCAAGCTGGCTGCCACAGTGCCAACCATCACAGTGCCACACAACAGTTCCAAAGATAAGAGAAAACTTGTCTCTCTTGTATCTCTTTTTAACAGCAAGAAGAATTTTTCCCAAAGCTTCCAGCACACTTCCATCAGCTCTCATTGGCCAGAGGTGGTCACATGCCTATTGCTAAAGCAGTTGCTAGGAAGGGAAGGTCGGGTTTACCATGACTCATTTAGATCAGTCAAGATTTACTCCTTGGGGCCCAGAGGGGCCTGATTTCTAATTATGTGACTGTTCAGTACCTAAAAATTGGGGTTCCTTTAACAATGAAGAAGGGGCTCTTTCTTTGATAAGCAATGGCAGCATCTAACAAATGAAGGAAAAGCTTGTGGGGTATAGTGAGTGGTGAGGCTCGAGACTGAGAAGGTTCCAGAACATGGCATCCTGAAGAGGTCAGGCAACCCAGGAATCTCAAAAATGACTATCCCAATGTCATAGATTCAGTTTGTGCCTGAGGAATTGAGGATCCTCAATGGAGTAATTTTTCTCCACAAATTCTTTCTGCTGAGACCGGCAGCCTTTAGCTGTAGACACAGCTTCATGGAGTCAGTGACAAGTGAGGCCTCCTAGGTCAGTGATGGGGCTCGGAACGGGGGCAGTCCTTGGGCTTTCCCCTGCAAGGTGCTCAGCAGTCTACAACGCATGTCTGCATATGCGGTTTCATTTGCCCTCCACTTGTAATGGGGAAACTGAGGCTCAAAAGGGCAAAGGGCCTTTTATTCAAGGTTCTACAGCTGGAAAGTGGGGGGGTCTGGACTTGAGCCCAGACCCTTGAACTAAAGGCCTGAAGGCGATCCTGCTTTCTAGCCTCCCAGATAATTTTGTATGCCCTACAGGGGAGATCCTTAGTCATGATGTACCAGAGGTATGGATAAATGCAAGAAAAGCAAAACAAAGTTAAAAAAGAAAAAGCTGTGCAGAGATAAAAACCCAGTTGTGGCTCCCCTGGTGGACCCATGAATAAAGCGAAGCTATCAGATGGAGACGCATATGCTGCCAGGAGGAGCTGGCTGGGTGACGGGCTGTGTCAGGCAGGGGCTCTGACGGCACCACGTATTTACCTTGCAGATGAATGACTTCATTTTCTGTCCCAGATGCATCACTGGTGAATCCTATTTATGCAGATAGAAAGCCGCTCCCCTTTACTTTATTTTGTCCTGGGATGTTTGTACCTGCTTGATTTTCTACCTTTCAACTTGACACTGTTCTTCAGGGGACCGTGTTATGGGATGCATTTTGATAAACAACGCTGAAGTGACAGATTTCGGCTTTAAATGAAATTGTGGTCCATAAAGTGGGAGACAAAGGCTTATAACTCACCGTCAGCTGCAGACATTTCAGTGAAAATTATCTTTCATGCTTTGATCTCCACTGTATCATTTTACTGAGTGGCCTCGTGCGCTCTATCAATCAAACCCACTGAAGATGCAGGGGAATCACATTTAAAATCAAATGCAAGTCATAGATTCATCTGCCCAGGAGCAAGAGGAATGTGTCATGAATCCTCAATCTTTTGTGATTACAGCTGAATTAGTTTTTGAAAACTCCAGAGGATGAAGTTTTCCACTTTTCAACTTTCATATTATTATTATTTTTTTGAAGGGGGCCGATATTAGATCTGTATAGAGGCGGATTGAAATGATTTAGCTGTGAGATCACAGTCTTGCCTTCC
Source organism: Suricata suricatta (assembly GCF_006229205.1). NCBI lineage: Eukaryota > Metazoa > Chordata > Mammalia > Carnivora > Herpestidae > Suricata > Suricata suricatta. The sequence continues at coordinate 12,304,710 of NC_043707.1, forward strand.
ATCTAACTGTAGGCAAGGGCCTTTTAATATTCCTCTGACGGGGATTCTTCATGAAGGAAGGGATGTTAAGAAGAAGGATGTTTCCTAACAAGAAAACATTTAGACAAGGAGGATGTGACCTCACTCACTCATTCTTGCCTGCTTTCTCAGTGTTATGTGGGAAACCACGGGGAGCAGGAAAGGAGATGCTGTTTGCAGATCTCCTTTCTCCTTTCGAGGCGCTTTGCATAGGATGTCTCATTTGAGAGCCACATATCCACGTGAGGGGAGTAATCTACAACCCTGTTTTCATAGATGAGGAAAATGAGGTCAGGAGACACGCATGCTCAAGGTCAGCTGAGCCAAGATGGGACCCCAAAGTCCACCTGAATCTGAATAACATCCTTTTAAAATTTTTGAGAAGGAATATTTCTTGTTGACTGCCTCCCCTGTCTATAATTTTAGTGCCTGGATTATTGTAGGTGCTTGAAAGGACTTACTTGTTCAGCATCTGAACCAGCTATCAGCAGACTTTTACAATAAAGACCCAGACAGAGTTTCTGCCGCTTTTCAGGCCAGAAGGTCTCTGTGGCAGCTCCCCAGTTCTGCTTTTGTAGCAGGAAAGGCACAGACAACATATAAACCAATGAATGTGGCTGTTTTTCAGTAAAACTTTATTTATGAACACCAAAATTTGAATTTCATGTAGTTTTTGCATCATGAAATATTATTCTTCTTTTGATTTTTTCCCCTACCATTTAAAATGTAAAAACGATCCTTAGCTTGAAGGCCATAGAAAAGCAGGTAGCATGGGTTTGAGCTACAGATTGTAGCTTGCTGGCCCCCAGTCTAGGTAATACGGGATTTTAACTCTTCCACTAGTAAGTGATCAAGAGCTCTTGTATCTCAGAGGTCTGGCTTGGTGCCTGGTACAAATGTTGTTTCTCTGTGGGGGAAAGATTTGTTTGGGGAAGTTCATAGCCTTCTTTGCCTTTTAAAAAAATGTTTGTTTATTTTTGAGAGAGAGAGACAGAGTGCAAGCAGGGGAGGGGCAGAGAGAGAGGGAGTCACAGAATCCGAAGCAGACTTTAGGCCCCGAGCTGTCAGCACAGAGCCTGATGTGGGGCTTGAACTCATGAACAGTGAGATCATGACCTGAGCTGAAGTCAGATGCTTTATAGACTGAGCCCCCCAGGTGTCCCCTTCCTTGCCTTTTAAAGAGAGCTCGGTTTGTCTGATATTAGTATGGCTACTCCAGCTTTCTTTTGGCTTCCAGTTGCCTGATAGATATTTCTCCATCCCTTTACTTTCAATCTGTAGGTGTCTTCCGGTCGAAAATGCGTCTCCTGTAGACAGCAA
>NC_043707.1:12306147-12326131 GCF_006229205.1 Suricata suricatta
GAGAATGAACTGAGGGTTGAAGGGGAAGGGGGAGGGGGGGAAAGAGGTGGTGGTGATGGTGGAGGGCACTTAAGGGGAAGAGCACTGGGTGTTGTATGGAAAACAATTTGACAATAAAATATTATGGGAAAAAAAAAAAGAGCTCGGATCTTGTCCTGGCTGGTGCCTGGGATTTTTGTGATGTAAAATCCGAGGAAGGAAGACAGTGAGGACAGCTGAAAAGTAGAGACAGCAGGTTAAATTAGTCCACCTGACAAGGCTTGAGAGGTGTTGGGGAAGGGACAAAATACATCGGCTTGTCTGAGGGTTAGAGAGATCTTTTGGGATTTGTTCTCAGGAAACTAAGAAATTCAGGAAAATCAGGGAGGCAGGAAAGAGACTTTAGGAATATCATTAAGGGTTAGTTTTTTTATTTTTTTAAGAAAACTTAGTTTAAAAAAATCTGTGGTGTTGGTTGTCCTAATGATGGGCAGTAGAAGGAGGTAGTTTTGTTAGATGTCTTGCCAAAAAGACAGCAAAACAAAAAAACAAATTCTACTTGATATTTGGATGGTCTACCAGTTATTGATTTGGTTTAGAAGCCAATTTATGATTTTCTGAATCTAGAATGTTCTGTTTTGCATATATACACTGAATGCACACTGAAGTTTCCAGGGATGTAGCTACAGTGTCTATCCAGAGAAGACTGCATTTTGTTTTTTATGGAGCATTAAAAGGAAGGAGTCGCTGTTTTGGGAACCCCTGACACTGGTAGTAACACCACACCAACACGTACCTGCTCTTTCTGGATTTGCGCCTGGCCCGTCCAGGTTCTCCACACATCGGTGTGAGCATCTGGCCACCTCGTTTTATCTTCGTAGCAGAAACCCATGCTATTTCCCGATAAAGTGTTTCATGATTTCATGTCTCCTTTTATTTCATTTCTCCTTTTTATTATAATCAGGGCACAATAGCAGTTGATTTGTTAAAATCAATTTATATTACCAGTGAACTTCTTTTTAGGATGATAAAGAAGGATTTTCTAAATATTCTCTGAAACATGTGGACATTGGACCTGATGGAGCCGAGAGCCCCTGCCTTGTGCTCTTTGGGTTGACGCACACGTATCTGCTTTTAAGTTACTTTCAGATTGCTGAAATACGTTTTTATGAGTGCAGAGACAGGGTTTCTGATTTTATTTGGGACCCCAGAGCGTCAACTGTAGGCGGTTGGCAGAGTAAAAGAGACAGATGCTTCCTTTGGGAGCAGCTGCTCGCTCGCCCCCTGTCCTCCATTTGTTTGCCCGGCGAGGCCAGCCTCCCTGACCCTGTGCATCTGTGCTGCTTGCTCTGGGCAGAAGTTTTTAAGTGCTTCAAAATCTCCTTTAGTTCATTTTGAAGACCGCCTTCCCTTCCCCATCTCATTACAGCTGGAGCTCACCGTCAGCTCGGGCCACACCCAGCTCATCCTCGGAAGGGTTGAGGATCTTCTGCCTCCCTGGAAAATGTTGTCAGTTTTCTCCTTTAGGCAGCCAGAGCCACCCATCCTTTTAACCTGTGCAGCCTTGGTAAAACTGGCATCTCTAGCCCTACCTTCTTTAGGTTGGTTTTTCTTCTCCAGAGGGCCCAGAGGTATTGTAAATGAAAGGTTGGCTGGGGCTGAGCCAGCATTTTATTCTGATGAAAAATCCCCCTGGGGTTGTTACAGTAGAGCATGGAATCTCAAGTCAGATGACCTGGGTCTGCATACTGCCTCCATCACTACTGGAAGCTTTGTGACCTTGGAGGAGTGACTGAACCTCTCTGAGAGGCATTTTGCTTATTTGCAAAAGGGTAGTGATAGTATTTTGAAGATTAAATGATATAATGCACAAAATATGCTTAGCATCCAGTGTTTGGCATAAATGGCCCACTCAGTAAACATCAGCTTTATAATGCAGCTATTATCTGTCAGTACACAAAATCAAGCTAGGAGCTTCCGTACTCATGTTCTCTAAATTATTCAGTCAAACAAAGAACTCTTCTCTTCTCCCTCCCTCCCTCCCCCCCCCACTCCCTCTCCCTCTCCCTCTCTTCCTTATGTGTGTATATGTGCATGTGTGTGTACCCAGTAATCCTTAGTAGGTTTCCCCAAGCTATTGTATGTTCTCAGGGGTGTAATCCCTTTGACTTCCCCATCTTTCCAATGCAGGTAGTGGGTGCATTTGGCACAGGAATGTCCGTGTCTGTGAGGTGTGCTTTCTTTCACTTTCCCGATTGCTTTTCTCACAGTGGGCATTGCAAAGGAGAAATGTTGGAGGAAAGACCAACAGTCTCTCACCGTCTCAGTCAGTTTGGGCTGCTACACAGAATACCCTAGACTGGCTTAAACAGCAGACATTTGTGACCGTTGTAAAGTGGGATATCTAAGACCCAGATGCTTGAAGGTTGGGTGTCTGGTGAGGACAGTCTTGCTGGCTCACAGGTAAGCTGCTTCTCGTTAAGTCCTCACGTGGCAAAGAAAGTGAGGGCACTGGTCTCTTCTTATAAGGGCGCTAGCTCCATCATGGAGGCCTCATCCCCATGATGTCGCCTAAACTTAATCGCCTCACAAAGGGCCCACCCTCAGATACACAACTGGGATTAGGGCTTCAGCATGTGAATCTGAGGGGACACAAGCAAGCAGTCCATAGCACTTTGTTTTCTGAACATCTCCCTTAATCCCTCTCTGTCATCCTGTGTATCTTCATTTGAGACATGAGGAAATAAGTCTCTAAGGCATGAGTTGAGTTGCCTTGAGTTGTCCATGGCTGCACAAGTTATAAGCATCAGCTCCCTAAATAATTTCATTCAAACATGGCAGTGTTGTGCCCAAGTTTGTAAAACCGCCCCAAATCACCCCAAAACAAATAGCAGAGACTGCTAGGGAGACCGAGTCATGCCTGCAAAAGCAAAGGGCCTTTATTACAAGCTTATGCTCAGGTTCACAGTCTCCAGCTGACCCGCTGGCCACGCGGAGAGAGCCCCGAACAAAGGCAAGGCAGGGCCTTTTATACCTTTGGGAGGGGGAGTTACAGGAAATGATGACAGGTGTACAGTAATCCAATCCCTGACCCCCCCCCCCCCATCAACACTGGCAGTTGTGGGAGCCAGTCACACCATCCGGAGCACTGACCAATCAGAGTGGGCCCAGGACGGCCCCACGTGGGGCATGACTAGGCTCTGCCTCTAGAAAGGTCAAAGGTAATGGCTGGCCTTCCCCGACTGGGCGCTGCAAGAGTTGTCCCTTTCAGGAGAAGGTGGCGCCTTCCCCTTTAAGTAAAGGGGAAAGCTGGATCGACCTGTGGCCCCCGGGGGAACGCCCCCCCCCCCATGGCCGCTAGTCGCATCTCCACCGGGGAGGTGCGCGACCGGCTCCAGGAAGGCAGGGACGGCCCAGTGGTGAGGGCCGGATCGGACCTGCATCCTTACAGCAGCAGAATTAACCGCTGCATCCATCATATCCATCGAGGGAGTGTAATCCCTTATAAGTAGTAACAAAGTGAGGAAACCCGGCTTCACCTTAAGATGTGTCTGTAGTTGGGGTTCAGGTTTATGTGATTATCAGATCTGCCACTCATCTGTTCAACAAGGTTACAGCACCTTGGTGCTCAGTTTCTACATCTATAAAATGGGAATAATAGTGCCTTTTTATTGTCAAGATGCTGTTATGACATAGTGCAGGTGAAATGCTTATTAGGAGCCTGATAGAGTCAATGTTGAATGCATGTTGGTCATTATTAGCTGAGATATATAATTAGCAGAGGTTTGGCTTTTATTAGTGGACAGTGTTCCTCTTGTTATGGAGGGAGAGAAGAGTGCTCAGGAGGTGGAAACACAAGCCAAAAGAGTTCCAGGTTGGGGAACATTTCCATCTGATGTCCAAAAAGTGGATAAGCCCAGAGATTCCCTGAGAGCCCCTGTCTTAAAACAGAAGATGGACATGAAGAAGGAGGAAAAGATGCTATGGGAAGTGGTTGAGGAAGTGGGAAGGGAAAAACCATTTCCAGAGGCTAAGCATTTTCCATTGTTGTACCACTTCATTGCAAAGCCACACTGCAAAGTAGGTGGTATCCCCAGTTTACGTATGAGAAAAAAGAGGCCAAAATTAATGACTGCTTCAAAGTATTACAGCTGGAAAGGGGTGGAGCCAGGATTAGAACTCACTGTTGCCCAGATGCCAAAGCCCGTGTCTATATATGGATGCACACTTCCCCTCCAGCTAGCCTGATAAGGTAAACTGAGGCACGCCGTGACAAGGAAGGCAGAAGGAGGAGATGTTAGAGCTTCTCTTTAGGCATCCTGCCTTTCCCATCCCCAGTTACCACCTATAAACTCTTCCAAAATGTGATAATGTTTTTGAATTTTCCTGTCATATCAATTTGATATGAGAAATTTGGGATTTCCAAATTGATAGAAAAACCCAGTTTTAAAGATGCTGGAAGGCAAACATCTGTGAGAAATCACAGGAACAATGTCAACATCTGTCCTGGTGAAAGGAAATTGCTGAGGTTCTCAATTTATAGCCAGTCAATCTTGGGAGGCCAGGATGCTTGCAAATTTAAATGCATGTTGGAGCTATAGGAATAGCTAATTAGTTTACAGGCCTAGAAGATTTTTCATTGTTCTCAGCTTAAAAAAGTCCTTTTTTGAATAGGGAGCATGTACATATGGCAAAAAAAGTTTAAAGGGAACAAAAGAGGTGTACAATGAAAACTTCCAGAAGATACTCCTATGTAGGAGAATACATGTATATAGATACAGTCCCCTCCCAGCTTCAAAAAAATATATAAATGATAGCACGCTGTACATATTATTCTGAATCTTCATTGTTTTCACACAATAGGCATTTGTTGCATATCAGTATATATGGAGGCACCTCCTTTTTAATTGCTGTGTAGTATTCCAGCATAGGATGTGCAAAAACTAACCAGGTCCCTTGTGGTGAACATTCAGGATGTTTGCTGCCGCTTTCTCTGTGACCTCTGCTTGTCTGTATACCCGTGCGTGTGTGAGTGTTCATCTGTAGGGTGCATGTTTAGAAGCGGAGCTGCTGAGTCCAGAGAATGCGCATTTAAAATACCGTGTCTTCCAGTTCAAAAGGAGAAGTTCCTTATGTACCTTGGAGGCAGCATCACCTTGTCCAAGGCGGTCAGGTTGGTGGAGCTCAGTGACCATTCACAGATGCTGTGACTGCCTTGCTCCATCCTGCTTCTTCATCAGGCCCAAGAACTAGAATGTCTTCTGTGGGTTACATCTCGGGGGCTTTGCACATTGCCGCTGAGATCACGTGCTCAGAGGACACTACACTCCCACGTGGTTACTGTTACCCCACTCCACGAGCTCTGATGCTTTTCTTCCTTTATCCTAAACTTCCGCACCCTGCAGTTTCCTTCTCGATCCCGGTCCCTCACAAGCCCCCTTTTACTCCAGTAATCGTACCCCTGGACTTGCCAAGTCAAGGTAAACCCAGATCCTTTTGGTTTGAAACCTAGTCTTCTTGGATAAAAAGTCAGTTCAGGATTCTCAAGGCAGCCTGGCTTTGAAAGCTTAATCAGTTCATCGGTTCAAGGCTTCTCATCTATTTTTCTCCTCCCTCTCTGGCCTTGGGCTTTGTGCTGGGTGCTGCCCCACCCAGCCACCCAGCCCAGGGAGGTGCTGTGGCTGCAGCCGCTGGACAGCTGGCCACGGGCATCTCACGGCTAAGTGGTGCCTCTGCGGAAGGAAGCTGTGCAGCTTTAGGGAGTCTTTTCTCCTCCCAAAGGCACCCCGTACCGGGTGACTGGTGTCTGAGGTTTACAGAGGTCGAACCCCTTGCCTAGATTGGGACACCTCGGAAGGGATGCCCCGGTTTCAGGGCTCCCCGTGGATCCCAGATGTCTCATTTGTCATTATCAGTGTTCTGCAGTTTCACTCCTCCCTCTGCCTGGTGCTGCTTTCCTCCTTCCTTGCAGATTCTGCTCCCCAGTAACTCCACACACAGCTATCCATCGCTGCATCTGTCTCCCTGAACCTGGCCTCTGACAGGCTTGTCATAGCAGGGCGTGGCTTTGGGCAGGAGGGCTACCCCTCTGGCCTGTGGCAGACACTCGCCCCCAGGTGCCCCCGGGCAGGGGCAGTGTTCCTGATGCCCATGAGGTGGGCCCTTCAGAGGGTTCAGATGGACAGAGGTGGCCCCTGGGTCTACCTGAACGTGTCTTCTTCCATTGCGGTTCCGTTTACTCCACTACCCAGAGCTGAGGAGTGTGGCATCTTCCTCACTCGTGTACTAAAGGGTTGACTCAGAAGCTGGGATGGTCAGGGCCTGCACGTTGCAAAGACAGGTTTCACCCCTGACAGGCTGCTGGGAGATGACCCCGCAGTCCTTGGAATGTTCTGTGCCTGATAGGAGTGTCTTGCAAATGGCAGGAATTCATTCATTTTTTTTTTATGGCTGAGTGTGTGTGTGTGTGTGTGTGTATGTGCGTGCATGTGCATGTCGTGCGTGCCTGTATGTGGTGTGTGTGTGTGTGTGCGTGCATGTATCTGTATCTATCACATCTTTATCCATTCATTGGCAGATAGACACTGAAGCTGTTTCTGTATCTTGGCTCTTGTAAATAATACTGCAGTGTTGCTTCAGGTCCTCTGCCCATTTTAAAATCAGATTCTTCTTCTTATATTTTTTGCTACAGAGTTGTATTAGTTCCTTGTATGTTTTGGGTGTTGACCCCTTATCAGAAATATGGTTTGCAGGTGTGTCCTTCCACTCTGTAGGTTGCCTTTTCATTTTGTTGATTGTTTCTCTTCCCGTGCAAAGCTTTTTAGTTTGACGTAGTCTCAGTTGTTGATTTTTGCTTTTGTTGCTTATATTTTTGGTGTCAAAGAAAAATGTCTGTGGAGGTTTGCACTCACCACCATTGGGGGCATCCACAGGGGCTGGCTGTGGGGTAGAGGTGTGTAAGTGAGGAACAGGGAGCATTGGGGGTTCCCAGTCCATTTGGGGGGATCTGCAGGTGAGACCCGCCCGGCGGCTCGTGGGGAACTTCCTGCTGGAGGCTGCAGTGTGATTGGTCTGATCTGTGTCCCTTCGGTGCCCTCTGGGAGCCCTGTCTGCTGCTCTTTGGCCCCGAGTCTCCCAGCACTCCTCTGTATTCTGGATGGGATAAGAAGGAAGTGGTCTCTTTGGCAGTGTCCCGCACAGCGCAGGAAGCTGGGCGCTCTGATGCTCTGACTTGCCCTGTGGGAGAAATTGCGGGCCCGGAAGATTTCTCTTGGCACGGAGCTGTGCCGCCTTGTGGGAGGGGTGCTGTGGATAAAATGAAATCGTTCCTTTGATCTTCTTCAATGCATCCGGCCCCAGACTTTCTCCCCCTCCAGTGTTATGCTCGAACTTCTCACCTGGAAAGCTGGACTTCCTCAAAGGCTGTCTCACCTGGGGGTGATTGTCTAAATTGGTGTTCTTTGGAGGGAAGATGGTAAAAAAAATGTCATTTTGTCTTTTAATCTATATCCCTTCACTTGTAATAAACCATAACCATAAGTATAATGGCCTTTGGTGAGTTCTCTGAGTCCTTCTAGCAAATTTTTGAGCCTGAGTGTGGTCTTGGGGACCATGATTATCGTCACTATGGGAGAACCATCTTTGGTTTAGCTTTCCAGTGAGGGACAGGTCATGGGTGATGGGTGTGGGAGTGACTAGGAGAACATTCCAAGTTCTAGGTGTTGTTCTAGGTGTTAGTGATAGAGCTATGAACCAAAGGTCTTTGGTTTCATGGAACTTACATTCTAGTGGGGAAGATGGACAAAAATCATACATAAAACCAAAAACTTGACAGATACATGTTACCATCTTGTGAATTATTGGTGATGGTATTTCTGTGAACTAAAAACCACTTACCTGAGTCTCCCCAGTCCTGTGAGCTGGCTCCTGCTTGCCTCCCCAGCTCATCTCTTACCGTATTTCCCCCATCATTTTAGCACCCAATTTCCTCTAACAAAACACCCCTTCTCCCCTCAGGACCTTTGCATGTATTGTTATCTCTAAATGAACACTTTTTCTCCCTTTTTACTTAGATAATTCCTTGTTGTCCTTCAACTCTTAACTTAAAAGTCACCACCTCAGGGAAGCCCACCTGGATCCTCCCTCCCTCCCTAACCATTTGGATCCACCATATACACTCATGGCATCCAGGACTCTTTCTTCATAACTCTTTCCCAGTGATAATGTATGTTCTCTTTATTTTTTATTTCAGTCATTATTCTGAGTAATTGGACATTTGGATGTGTTGATAATCTAGATGAATCATTTAAGCAAAGTGTTACAATCCCTATAAAAATTCAGAATCTGACACTAGATCTTGTCTCTAAGTTTTCCAAGTCACATTCTTCTCTGTGGGTGTTTGAGTTTCCACTCTCGACCTGCTGGCAGAAGCATTCCAGTGAGCGGCTGGCTCCATGGTCTCCAGGGTCCTTTCTCAGCTGCCCTGCCTCTTCACCTCTGCTGACTTGCCCCCTCACTGCCTGTTGCCCTCCCTCCAGGCTGGCGGACAAGAAAGCTGGTGGGAACTTGAAATGTTCCCACAGAAGGTGCGGGGGGCATCCCTGCAGGCAGTGAGCTCTGGCAGTTTGGCTTCTAATTTTACGCCCAGGCAGGGAGCTGATTTCTGTGGTGAGGGTGGCCATGTGCTTTCTTAAGGGCCAATTTAGCAAATACCTAAAATGTACATGAAATTGTTATAAATTTGAGTTTTCCTGGCATTTATGCTGGGGGGGGTTACTTGTGAGGGAGTGCTGGATGGCAGTATTAATCCTGGTGGCATGAAAATGCTCTAAAATGACCACCATAAGGCATCAGGCACTTAGGGCTTATATTGTGGGGCTGGTCCTTTTGTTCATGCTGAAGTTAGGCAATTCAAGGCTGGTATGTCCTTCCCTGAGGCACCAAGGCCTGTGCCAGTTTGCACTGGGAAGAGTGCCCAGCCCTTCTAGCCCTTTGTGTCTCCAGGGTCTTCTCTTTGCTGCTGGGGCCTTGGGTTCTCTACTTCCTACTGGGGTGAGAGGAACAGACGGGGGTCCCTGATGGGTATACCAACCACCCTCCCTCCGTGTTCCTGCTTCTTTCCAGAGGTTACCTCCAGCCACGTCCCCTAAAGATGAATGTTTTTGTTACTAACATGACATTTTTACAGAAATCTCCTTCCTCCTTCTACCCTCTGGTGTTTGGGAAAAGTCAAAACCAATGACTAGGTTTGTGAAATTGAGGAAACCTCTTCACCTTTTTGAACTGTATTTTTGTATCGGATGCTGTTTTTGCTTTGTCTGACTTGTTCTACCATTTTTGTCCATGAAAGCTTTCTGTGATTCTCCCCCCTCTCCTTTTACCCTGTGGTTCCGTGGGGGGAAATTACATGTGTTTTCATGAATTTATTCATCATCTATTCACTGAACATGCTCTGTGTGAAAGATCCAGTGCCAGATGCTGGGAAAATGATGAACAAGGCAGGGCCAGCTCTAGGGACTCATAGATGTGCAAACCAGCACTCGGGCGAGTGTGTGGAAGGTAGGGTTGTGGAGGTAGCAGTAAGGCCCAGAAGCGGGCCCAGGGAGGGAACGAACCACTTAGAGCAGGGTGAGGTAGAGAAGTAAAAGTTTACAGAGAAGATTCTTTGGTTGGGTGTCGAAGGGTGAGTGGAAGTTTGCCATGCAAATGGGAACAGGGGGAAGGGCACGCCAAGTGGCTCAGGAGAGGAAGTCATACTTTTTACTTGTTCCATATTCATCTCTTGCTCTCCCAGTAAGAAGAATGTACTTTGGACAGTTCCTCCTCCCCAGGGTTGATGCTGAGGCAGCACACACAGCCCCATTGGTTATTTATGGCTGGCGTCTACTCTGACTAGTGGGGCCTGTGACATGCTAGTTTATGATTTTTTAAAAATATTTGTTTATGTTTGAGAAAGAGAGAGAGAGAACACTCAAGCGAGCATGAGTGGGGGAGGAAAATAGAGAGAGGGAGACACAGAATTCAAAGCGGGCTCCGGGCTCTGAGCTGTCAGCACAGAGCCTGACATGGGGCTTGAACTTTCGAACTGCAAGATCATGACATGAGCTTAAGGTGGATGCTTAACTGACTGAGCCACCCAGGTGCTCTAGTTTACAATTTTGCATGCTGCCCTTCTCTTTCCCTTATTTCTGGGCTATGTGGTTCATTTGGGACATCTTCTCACCCACGTTTTTAAGGGCATGTGATCCATTGCTGGTCCACCACCTGGCCTAGCATCCTAACCACAGTGATTGCTTCAGGGCTGGATCCGTTGGTGTGACCCAAGCCAAAGTGTCTGTCTGCTGGAGGTGCTAAGTTGGTTGAATACAAGCTGAAAGTAGTTAAGGAGAGTTGGTGTATGGGAGGAGCTCTGTGAGAATAAAGCCGCCACAAAGGGGAAAAGAGCTCAAAGGTGAAGTACAGATTTGTTTGCATCATTGGAACTCCTGGATCTAGCCATGCCTGAATCTTCCTCTAGGTAGAAATTAATAAGCCATATATAGACACACACACACACACACACACACACACACACACACGTACCTTCATGTACACACATATTTTGTTTTGTTTTTTGTTTAGGCAAGTTTGATTTGAGTTTCATTTGCAGAAGAAAAAATCTTGATTGTTGCAAATCATTATGCAGCCAACTGCATTTATTCTTACATCTGTGATGTTCACAGTGAAAATTACAGCGAACTATTTCTGAGACATCTGCTGGAAGCATCTGCCATTATCCTGCTGTCTCCTCTACCCAGCGCTGTCCAAGAGACAGCTTGGCCTGGTGCAGAAGCACAATGGATTTGGAGTCAGATCAATCATTTACCACTTGAGTAATCTTAGGCATAATACTTACACTTTCTGTTCCTCTGTTTTCTCATCACTAAAATGGGGATAACACAAAGTTGGCATGAGGGCTGACTAGGTTAGTGTCACCCGAGTAACGTATCAGCACATGGTTAAATATCTAATTACGTCTGCTGCACATGGAGAGGAGTGGAGAGTGCATTGGCAGTCACTTCTTCCTGTCCTGTCCCTCTCAGCCTTGACACATGAAGTGTTTGAACAGTTGTGTCTTGGATGACCCACCCCCCTGCTGGGGAGATGACAGAATGAATTCGGGGTAAGCTGAAGGCAAGTGCTTTGCTGAGTGGCTTGCCACCTTGAGCTCTTTGGCCCAGCTCTTCCTGCAGCTCTTGGCTCCTGATAACAGCAGTTAATAAATGCCGGGCGGGGCTCACTGCTGGGGGAAGAGCCAGAAGCGGGAGTCCTTGTGGGGAGCTCACGGGGCCTGGAGGACCAACGGGGCTTCATCCATCGTGCAGACAGTTCAGTGCCAGCCCTTCCCAGGATGGATCTCAGCATGCTTTCCGTTCCCTCGCTGTCTGGACTGAATGTTTGTGTCTCCCTCCAATTCAAAGACTGAGGCTCAAGCCCACAGTGTGACAGTACTGGGAGGTGGGGTCTCTGGGAGGTGGTTAGTTTTGAGGGTGGAGCCCTCATGAATGGGCTTCATGCCCTTAGAAGAAAAGGCATGAAGGTATGCTCTCTCTCTCTCCACTCTGCAAGGACACAGTGAGAAGACAGCTGTCCACGAGCCAGGAGGGGAACTCTTACTAGAACCCGCCCGTGCTACCACCTTGATCTTGGACTTCCAAGCCTTTTGAACTGTGAGAAATAAATGTCTGTTGTTTAAGCCCCTGAGTCTGTGCTGTATTGTTATAGCAGCCCAAGCTTCCTAAGGCAGTGCCCTTGACACTGCACTTCAGAAATGGAGAGATTGGACTGCCACATGAGACCTTGTGTCCAGGGGTGAAGAACATGGAAGGGGACAGTATACATATGAATGTGAGCCGTGTTCCCCAATATGGAATATAGAATTGAAGCAAGTTCTGATTCCATTCTGCCTTTTCTATGAGATTTTAGCTGCTTTCACATTCCTTTCAGATGGTCCGGAGAATCCAGGGAGAGTTTTCTTTCTGTTCTAGAACATAGCAGCCTCTTGCACACTCTACCAAGAATACTGTTTGATCCACCAACTATCTTCTCAGCCAAGAATTATTTTCCGCCCCCTTCCTCCTTCTTTAGAAACTTGTCCTTCTCAGAGCACTGGAAGATTCAGAACTCTGTGTCTATGATTCTTTTGGCTCTGGGCATGGCCGATTATACCAAGGTGGAAAGATGGTATCAAAGCTGGACCCCATGGACTCTCTCCCAAGAATTAGGAATTTAGAGTCTCTGAGCTGATCCCTGGAAGGTGCTTGAATGTGGAGGGGATGGAAGACTGATGACAGCACAGGCCTGTCTGGTCCATGGGCGTCTGTAACGGTGGAAATGGGGAAGGCAGGAATAGGAGTAAACAGAGACATAGGAAGGCCGGGTGAGCAATCCTGGAAAGACAGAGGTGGGCTGTGTTGGCCTCTGCTAGCTTCTGCCATGAAGCCTAGCTGTACTTCTTTGGGTTTTGTGGGATACTCTATGTGATGGGTTGACTTGTGTCCCCCACAAAAGGCATGTTGAGGCCCTAGTCCCCAGTAGTCATAATGTGACCTTATTTGGAAATAGGGTCATTGCAAACATAATTAGTGAAGATGAGGTTGTATTGCAGTAGGGTGGACCCTTAATCCAACACAACTTGTGTTCTTATGAGAAGAGGAGACTTTAGACACAGGCAGGGACACAGGGAGGACTGGCATGTGAGGACAAGGCAGAGACCACAAAGCAAGGAGTGCTGGGGCTGCCAGAAGCTAGGAGACAAGGAGGGGCCCTCCCCTGGCGACTTCTGAGGGATCCTGGCCCCACCTATATCTGGTTTCACACCTCTGCCCTCAAGAACTGGGAAGCACCTGGGAGAGTTCTGGGGCTAAATAAATGAGAGTGTAAACTCCAGGCAGTTCACGCAAACACTGGGGTGGGCTTTGGGCGGCGCCAGAATGCCTAATGGCCTTTGACCCTCTCTTATTTGGCCAAAGGGGAGGCTTCAGTGGATGTGTAAGTTGTATTTGCTCACGTATTTATTCCTCTTTACCCCTACCCTTGCTTGTAAGACTTTGGGCCTAGGGAGAGTGTCTGATTCTCCTGAATTTTCTTAGTCTCTACTCAGTGCCTAGCACAGCTGGTACTCCATAAATGAATTCTACCATTCACTCAGAGGAGGATCACATGGATTGTACCATTTGCTCCAAGTAGGATTTGAGTGAGGAGAGAGACACCCAGAGTCTGAAGCCCAAAGAGGAAGCTTGTTCTGGGGAAGTAGAGCATAGCCCTTCTGTGATGATAATGACGATGATGGACAATGATGATGACAGTAATAGTTCTGTGAGTTTGGTGCTTTGTACCCAATTTCAGAGATGACAAGACTTCGTCTGAGAGCAGTTCAGTGATCTGTTCAGTGAACACCAGGCAGGGCTGAGACCAGAATGTAAGCCTCTCTAGCGATCCTGATGTAGATGACTTTTCCCACTTTTCTGTGCTGTGAGCGTGTGGTGGCAGTGTGGAGCAAGGTGGCCTGAGACTCTCTAACTCATATCGTAGCTGCAGCTTTCTCATTTATCTCTGAGTCTTGGTTTTCTCATCTGAAAAATGGTGTATCAGTCAGTTTTCTATTGCTGTGTAAAAATTAGCACAAACTTTGTAGCTTGAGGTAACACTGCCTCCCCATCACTGTTATCTTGGTTTGTGTGGCTCAGGAGTCTGGGCCCAGATTAGCAGTGTCCTCTGCTCAGGCTCTCTTCAGGCTGCAATCCAAGTGTCAGCTGGGGTTGTGGTCTCATCAGTGGAGAGACTGGGGAAAGATCTGATCGCAAGATCACTTAGGCTGTTAGCAGAACTCGTTTTCCTGTGGTGGCAGGACTGAGTCCTTGTTTCCTCAAAGACTTTGAACTGGGGCCCCCGTCATTCCTAGGGGCTGCTTGCTATGTGGTCCTCTCACAACGTGGTGGCTTACTTCTTCACAGCCAGCACGAGAGTCTCTGTCTCTAGTCTCTCTGCTAAGATGGACTCATACGTAATGGGGACACCCAGCACCTTTGCATATTCTCTTGGCTACGAGCAAGTCACAGGTTCGCTGCCACTCAGGGGAGGCGATTGTCCACCATAAACAGGTGTCAACTAGCAAGAAGTAAGAGGCTTAGGGACCATGCATGGCACATATGGAACTCACAGTGATCATGCTTATTAATTTGAAGAGGGAAAGGACAGACATCAAAGATGAACTTTGTTCAGGGGTTTGCCCAGGACCAGTTCTACCCATGCATGCCCCTTTGGGTAAACCTTTGATTTGGGTCTCACCTTAGCTTTGAGAACCATTTTTGGAACTTGGCAGCAAACATTATAGCCCAGAGAATTCTGGACAGCTGCTTCTCAGGCCTCAGGTAAGTGATTTTGGCCTGTCCTAAAACCGGAATCATTTCAAGGGGATGGTTTCTGCGCCCTGGATCTACCAGCAGCAGATGTTCCAGTGGAGGACATGTGTCCACTCTGAGCAAGGTTGAGAGAATCAAATTAATTTCTTTTATGACCCGAGGCAAGTTTGAAATTGGCTTTTCTGAGATGAAAAGGGAAAGGCAGGAGCAGCTTGCAAGGCTCCCGACTCCGACTCCGCTGCTCCTCTGCCTCCTTCCCATCAGGGCTCACGCAGTTTAATTGCAGTGGGATTCCTTCTGCCAGGCAAGCCGGTCTGCCCCTCTCACTGTAGCAGTGGCCATGCCAGCAATAAGTGTTTTCAAGCTGCACCCGTGGGCAGACCTTTGGGCAACCCCACTAGGCAGATTTGTGTACCCTGGTGCTCCTTAGTGACCTCGTAGAAGTAGATGTCAGGGACTGTCAGCAGCAGCAGGACTGGGAGAGGGCAGAAGGAGAAAAGTAAGCCTTGCATGGAAGGTGCACCTCTGTGGTCCTGTAACTGCCGAACATGCGGGTGAAATGTGGCCCCTGAGCCTCAGCCCCCAGGGCTGATGGTCTCACCTGTAGTTTGATGGTGTGGGAGGGGCAGGATGATCATATGTCCTGGTTTACTGATATACATGCTATCTTGCTTTTGTCTGTGTCAAAGGCATTCTGGTCTGGACAGTAAACTAGATGATCACCCTAGTGTGGGGTTTTCTACTGCACTATTGAGCAACGTTTTGGGTTCGATGGTTCTTTGTCTTGGGGGCTGTCCTGTGCATTGCAGGCAGTATAGCAGCAGTGTCCTTGGCCTCTGCCCTCCAGATGCTGCTAGCATGCCTTCCCCCAGGTCATTGCCAGGTGTCCCTTGGGTCATCCCTGGGAGTCCTCTCCCCATCCCCCACCCTGTGTTGGCCCTAGCTAGGGGGCATGGTTGAATCCTTCCTGCTCCTCTCACTGGGGGGTAAGTAGAGTGCTTTCTTTTCTGGGGGATAAAAGCCTCTGCATACTGATTCTCTGTTGATTTTGTCTGTTCAGTGTCATGCCCCTTTTTCGTAGATCAGGATTCCGCTTTGCTCTTGGGGAACATCTCCTCCTTCATTCTCAGTCTGTGTGGGTGACTCCAGGGAAAGGGGTGTTGCCCACCCAGGTTGGGCAGGGCAGAGAATGCCATTTTCCTAACTGTAGTGACTGGTCCAGAAAGAGACATTTAACTTGGGCCACTGAATGTCAGTTATAGGACTTTTGTGAGGTCACTGTGGAAAGACGCATTGTCTTTTCAGTGTGTGTGTGGGGGGGATTTTGAAGTGGGTGCAGTGGAAATGGGGACCTGCTGGCAGGTGTCAAACCCTGGAGGGGAGAGGCTGCCACAGGATGTGGCCATGGAAAGCAGAGCTGTGGGAGGAGAGGCCAGGCTGCCCATGCCATTTATGAACAAATACACCCACTGCACCTGAAGACACGTGTCACCAGGAGTTAATGAATTGAATCAATTTGAGTTGAGGTTTTGTCAACTTGAAACTCACATAGCCCACATGTTTCCATGTGATATCTCCCCCATTTCCTTTCCTGCTCAGTGGAGTGTGTCACTTTAATTCTGCTAATAATCAGTTTAGTGGCCACCCCAAATGGGGTCATCCCAGAACCTTCTGGTCTTGCTCCCTCAGCCCTCCCACTGCTGTCTTTTGCCTCATTGGTCTTAGTCTCTCCCCAGAATGTGTGGGAACAATGTCTGCTTCTGTTCCCTGTCCCTCTTTACCTCCCTTCTCTCTTTATCTCCCATATGACACCCCTTTCATAACTGTTACCCACATATACAATGGGATCCTGTCACCTATGGCACACCCGGACAGAAACATCTCGCCTGCTGCAGTCCCCACACCAGATTCCCCCATCCTCTATGATTATAAAGGTGATTGCTGATGAAAATCTAGAAAAACAGACTAAACCACAAGAAGCTGCCTCCCAAGACCCAGAGTAGATAACCTTGGGATTATGCCCTTCCTTTCATCTTTCACATATTTCCTTCATTGAGTTCGTAGACTGCCTGGATTTTTTCATGTGTGTTTTCAAAAGTATAACATTAAAACTCTGGTTTTCCAATTAGAAGTTGTGAACATTATTTTTAATAATTTTAGGAAGTTCCATTGTATGAACATAGCACAATTTAGGGGCTCCTGGGTGCCTCAGTTCGTTAAGCATCTGACTCTTGGTTTTGGCTCAGTTCATTATCTCACAGTTTCATGAGTCCAAGCCCTGTATCAGACTCTGTGCTGGCAGTGGGGAGCCTGCTTGGGATTCTCCTTGTCTTTCTCTCTGCCCTTTCCTCACTTGTGCTTTCTCTTTTGCAAAATAAATAAACTTAAAAATTAAAAATATTTCCTATTAGTAGACATTTTATTTTTTACTATTTGCAGTAATGTGGTAGCATCCTTGGGCATGCATCTTTTTGTCCTCATACTGGATCGCTTCCCTAGAGGAAGTTCCTAGTAGCAGACTTTCTGGGTCAACATGAGTATTTGTCAGGTTCCTGATATATAGTGCCAAAGGGCTTTCTAGAAAAATTATAGCCTGTTTACATTTCCATGAGCAGCATGGAAGGGTCACATGTTAGAGACATGATTGTGAGTTTTTTGTTTGTTTGTTTGTTATTTTTACTAGGAAGAGGGGGAGAAGGGGAGAGAGAATCTTAATCAGGCTCCACGCTCATCATGGAGCCTGACATGGCGCTCGATCCCACAATCCCGGGATCATGACCTGAGCCAAAATCAGGTGCCCCATGTTGCACTTATTGATAGAGATCCAGTCATTTCAGGTATTGACCACAATATTTTAACACCACTGCACTTCCACCAGCAGTAAGTTAAATAGGCTTATTGGGAGCTTGTAATATGCCAGCTATTTTACCAAGAATTTTACAGATTATCTCATGGAGTCCTTTCAGAAACCTATAGGTTAGAAATCCTAATAATTCCTCCATTTACAGATGAGGGTAGAGGACCCAGGGAGGTTAAGTCGCTTGCCTAATTACCATCGCCAGTAAATGGTGGGTCCCAGACCCGAACCTGGGCAGTCTGCCTACTACAGGTGTTATTCTTTACCTTTTTAGCAAGACAAACTTGACTAGTTGAGTGCATCTCTACTGAGTAAGTAGCTGCACTGTGCAGTTTGCTCAAGATCTAATCTGAGCAGAAGCCGTTGTTGCCCATTGCGAATAAACGTCAGGGCTCCAGTATGACGTTTTCCCAGTCTCCTCCTAAGGAAATTGCTACCCTCCCATCAAGGTGAGTGCCTGAGGGAAACGACTCTCTTGATTCCATGAATGCCAAACAGTTCCCACGAACTACATTTCTAACCAGGTCCACTTCCCTCTCATCTGCTCTCTCTGAACAATGCCTGCTGCACGTGTCTCCTGGAAAAAGCATCTCTCTAACCTGAGGTGAATGGTTTCTTATTGTGAAAATGGGGACCTGCCTCATAATTGACTTCACTTCTTCTTCTGGAAAAGTCCCTGACTTGATTTTTAGTGCCTTTCCGTGCCTGCAGGGCTAATGCCTGGCTTCCAGCTTGTGTGACTGGACCACCAGCATCAGCATCCACTGGAAGGTTGTTAGAAATACAGGTTTCCAGGCATTGTCCTAGACTCACTGAGTTAGGAACTCACGGTCCTCCTTTTTAAAATAGTAGTTGTGGTAATAGTGCTGTCTGCCTTCTGGATTATAGGGAGGGTGAGTTTATTTGAGCCCCTGGCACAGTGCCTGTCATCTAGTAAGCACTGAGTAAGTGCAAGCTGGCCTCACCACCTCGGAACTTGTCTGCGGCTGCGGTGCTGGGCCTCTGGAGTCTTTATCTGCCCTGCGTCCCCTCCTGTAAGGGGCAGCCCTTCTGCCTGCCTGTGGGTCTTTTGAGGCTAAGCATCATTTCATGCACCACCACCCTCTGTCCTAGAGTGACCAACGCACGGGGGATTTTGCTCTTAAGGAGAGCCTCTCAGATGTACAGTGGTTAGGTCCTCATCATTCTGTGACACTCCAGCCACAGACTTCTCAACCTTTAATCTGCTCCAGACTTTCTGGATCCTGAGGATCCTGTGAAAACGCAGATTCTGCTTGAGAGGGGTCCAGTGGTTCTGAGAGGCAGCACTCCTAACAAGCTCCCTGGCAGGCCGGAGAGCCGGTTCACCTGCAGGGGGTTTCTCTGGTGGCAGCAGCGAGACCCCATTAGGTTGGGTGAGTGGGATTTAGGATCCCACCGGGAGGCCGGAGAGCCGGTTCACCTGCAGGGGTTTCTCTGGTGGCAGCAGCGAGACTCCATTAGGTCTTTCTGTGCATCTGTTTATGGTGTGGTATGTTTTCTGTGTGCTTTGTTTGTGTAAGTCCTCCTCGGGAGGGAAACAAAGTGTCTGAATTCCACGGGCAAGCGTCATTACCTGTTGGCATTCGCGGAGATACGAGTGGCAAGTGTGGCATCTGTTGGAGATACAGGTGTAGGTAGGGCACTCACTCGCGTTTGTGTAAGGTTTGAGAGAGGGTTCCAGTCCTGAGGCGCTTGCAGGGACCCCAGAGAACAGGAAAAGATTGAGTCCCCCTGTCTGTCTGTTAGAAATCCTGCTGCTGGCAGGAGTTTCTGTTGGAGACTCTTCTGTATACCTCTCTGTGCATGTTTGCTGTGCAACTGTTTGTCTACTTCCTCTGAGGGAGGGAGGCAAAGTGTGAGTCCTCACGAAGGCGAAGTGTAGTTATCTGTTTGCTGTGCGTCTAAGTATAATTTTGATTGTGACTCTGACTGAGAGAACATGGGGTTGGGACTGTGCAGAAAAGGAGACCTTAATTGGTCTGGCTGAGATAAAATCATACCTAAGGGGACACTGACTCTCTGTTCCTCTGCCTTGTAGAAGTGAGGGCTTCTCCCTCATTTCCCAGGTTAACAGCTAAAAGTTTAAAACTGGAAACTCTCCTTCTCTGCCCCCCTTGCTCTCCTTTCCCCCATTCTTCTGTACCACCTGGGTGGGGAAGGGCCGGCCTGCCTGACTCAGGCCATTAAAGGGTAGCCCCACCTTCCTGAGCTCGCTGAATACTCTAGAGGAGATGTAGCCCACATCCACTGGGTGGGGAGAGGCCAATCTGCATAAATTGCCGGAGGCAACAGGTTCTTCCTCTGCCTTAGGTGAGAAGAAACAAAAGACCACAGAAGTCAGGTTTTTGCATCAAATTTCCAGGTCAAAATTAACTAGGGAACAAAGTATCTCATATGGCTCATTCAGTGTTTGAATGAATCTAAGTCTGTTGGTTTGCTACAGTTCAAATAAGTTCTTGTTAAGTAATAGTTAATTTGGTCTGTCTCACTTTTCATGGGTAATTATTAAGGTTTTGCTTTGATAAATTAAGATTAAATTCATTGGCTGTTTAATAAGGTAAAAACTACAAGCCACAACTAGTGATTGATATATTGGTATAGGATGAGGTCTGTAGATGCCTGTGCTTTTTGACTTGTGACAAAACAACTGGGGATATTTAAAACTGTTAAAAAGCTGCTTTGTACTTAATTGGTTCATAAAATTACCATCCAAGAAAAGTTCTGG
>NC_043707.1:12326231-12335911 GCF_006229205.1 Suricata suricatta
TGGAGCCATAAAGCCTCGTGGAAATGTTGGCTGGATACCTTGCTCACAGAGTTCCAAGCAGCCTCCCCAGGTGAGTAAAGAAGGTCACTTCCTGGCAGGTGTAGGAACCTTGGCATATGTTGGGAGCCTCGGGAAGAGGAGTTTGCCCAATTTAACAGGTATTACAGGCCCGTCTGATGGAAAGTGCTGGCTTGGCTTGGCTTCTGGCCCAGAGCGGCTACTAAAGTTCAACCTGGAGATTCCTTATAAAAGGACCCAGCAAAGCAAGCCTTATAAAGTCCTCATGAACAATCTTTATTCTTGCTGAGCTTATGTAAATAATTAGGCCAGGGTTGTTAAGACTGGATGCATTAGTCTTGATTTGGCTCTCTCTGGTAATGGAGGTTTTTTAGAGAGAAAAACTATGTTTCAGCAATGCACTACTGTAAATGTTATTCTAGTTCTGAGTGTCTTTGAATATTTGTTGTTAGATCTCAGGCTTGTTAGTTTGTGAGGATGGTATTTAAAGATGGGGGTCAGCCCCTATTAAAGTGTCAGGTATCTCTCCGGAGTTAAGTGAACCGACTCAGAAGAACCCTTAACCTGGTGAGGGGATCCAGATCAGCTTGAACTGATCCTCAGAAAGACTCTGACTCCAGGGATCTCTATCCCTGCTCCAGCCACACCCTGGAAGCTGGCTGGTCTAGCACGGCAGAAGCCTGAGGAATCATCGGTCCAGTAAAATAAACTGTTCTGTCTCTTTGCCATCGGACTGGCAAATGTTGCCCCAGAAAGCTGGGGAAACAGCAGAAGTTCCTGATAGGATGTTCTGTTGGTATTAACTGCCTCTGATCTGGGCATGGGATTTCAACATGGCAAAAGGTAAGGGGAGCTTACTCCTTTACTGCCAGACTCTAATGGGGGGGTGTCCTCAAGTGGCTGCTAGACGGCCCACCAATTTGGCTAAGGTTAGAAAGAATCATAAAGGCGTATTGCACTTATACGCCCAAGGATCCTGACAAATGAGGAAACGAATTGGCTGTCATTCTTACTTTTGTAAACCAGACAGCGCCAGATATTAGAAACCCTAAAAGAGACCCTTCCCAAATTAACTATGGAGACTGGTGGAAATTGGGTAAACTCTCCTTCCTTATGCCCTTTATAGGGTAAGAAATTCCTCTTACACCAAGGAGGGCTATGCCAGGCTTTAGGGGTACAATGGTAACTCAGCTGACCCAGGATTGGGTCAGTTACAAGACAGAGGAGGGAATGTAAGGATGCAGGTTTGAGACAGTAGAAGGGCACACATTGCCCAAGGCAAGAGGGACCACCCTTGTAATACCCTTAACATTCCTAAGGGCAGGCCTGGAAATAGAAGCTATGGGTAATCACTTGTTGCTTAAGGCTAGTTACACCCTACTGAGGGTCCTGGGTCTACTCTAATTGGTTAACACTCTAAATATTGTAATTGGATCACTATACCTGTGTCACAATTTCCTGTAACTCCCCCTTCCCAAACTCATAAAAGTCCTGCCCCACCTTTGTTCGGGGCTCTCAGCATGGATCCACCACACCGGTAAAGTCTGTGAGCCTGAGTTTAGGCCCCGATGAGCCTAAACCCGTAATAAAGCCCTTTGCTTTTGCAAAAAAAAAAAAAAAAAGAAAAGGCTCCCTGGTGGTGATGACGCTGGTCCGGCTGGTTGTGGCCCACACTTGGTGGTCCTCAGTTTTAGCCTCAAGTAGAATTGCTGGGACATCTCTGAGGTGAAACAGAAAGTCTCACCCACACCAATGAAGTCCCACCTTCTGAAGGGGAGGACCCAGGATCACTAGTTTCTAAGAGACTCTTCAGTCCACCTGCTCCTCGGGTTGGGAGCCACTGCTGTAGAGAGTTGGTCCAGGGGTTTCTGGCAGGGAGATCCTAGAACCTCCTTAGGTCTTGGTACACGATTGATCCTTTGATGCTGTGAGTTCCCTCTTAGATTTTGGTTTGATTTTACTTCTGTTGCTTGCAACTAAAGCACCTTAACTGATAGAGCCTCAGAAATAAGTAGAATAAAGGCTGGTGGTGTTTCTCTGGCCTTTCAATCCACAGATCCTTCTGCAACACTGCAGGCTTCTCTGGGAGGGGGCTTTGATTTGGTTGGGATGACACCATGGGGATGTGGAATGTTTCCTGTTCTCTTTGCCCCCTTCCAGACTCACCTGGGGAGACTGCTTCTCTCCAGGACTGCTTTGCTTTTTTCTCAGTCTCGGTTCTGGATTTGCCAGTGTTTGATAAGACACGTCAGCAGACAGGAATGTGGACCAGCCGGCTCACCTGTTGGGTGACTGTAATGAAAACTGATGGTCTGTACCAGGCAGGGCAGCCAGCAGCCAGGATAGGGCCTTCTTCCTGTCAAGGGCATGTCTTAGACACCTCTGCCTCCTGGGCTTCTCCAAGAGGTGACTGTTGCTTGAAGCCGACTACATCTACTGTGTGGAGCTGGTAATCTCCCACTCCAACTTGGCCTGCATTGACCTGGACCAGTGGGCTATGATCTCTTGGAGACATGTTGCCAGGGAGACCCAGATGCAACACAAGTGTCCAGGATGCCTTGGCCGTGGCTCTACCCAGAGGTCCAGATGTCTGGCTTGCTATCCCAGTCTCTCTCTTTGGAAGAGGTCCTCATCTCTGAAGTCGATGAGCCCCTCACAAGCTGAACTGATGCTCATTGACACTCACCAGGGTTTAAATACCCGATGGTAAATAGCTGCTGCCTCTGCCACCTGGGGTTCCCACTTCCCCGTGCCCCGGCACCTACAGAGTTAATGCCTGGCCCAGCAGAGGGGTCTCCAGGGTCTGCTCCCACCTCTTACTCGCTTCCTCAGTGCCCTTGCCATAGAATTGTTACTCTTGGATACCACCCTGCCTTGAGAAGCTCATCCTTCAGGCCAGAAGGACTGGAGCAGATGGAGTGTGAGTGTGGCAGGCTCAGCCCTGAAAGATCAGAAGCTAAAAAGGGCTGCAAGAGCTCGCCTTTGGGGACGGGGCTGGACTAGGAGGAGAGCTGGAGCAAGAGGGCTTTGCTTTTTATTTCAAGTCTTGTTTCTCATGTGCTTCTATTGCTGTGATAAAAGGAAATGTAAAAATACTTGAAAAAAATCAGAAGTGAAAGTAACTCCTCCACAGCCATTAGCAATAATTAATGGTATATTCTAATTTATTTCCATGTACTCAGTTCTCTACATGTCACCTAATTCATTTCTGATTCATACTACAACCTAGGGTAATTTGTGAGCCCTGGCCCACCCAGGACTTGCCCAGTTTTAGCACAGAAAGCGCTGTGTCCCTGGACCCTCCTTGGTCCCAGGCGCACCAGATAGGACGGCCCAGCACCCCACTGCAACTGGTGTAACCAAATGTGTTTTACGAGGAAGGAAACTGAAGCTCCAAGAGCTTCAGTAACCTACATCATGGTAACACAACTAGTTAGTGGTAGACAAAGTTAGTTAAGGGCCACATAACTCATTAGTGGTAGGCACAGCTAATTAAGAGTCACACTACTAGTTAGAGGTAGACACAATTGTCGTACTGCTAGTTAGTGGTTGAAACAGGTAAGGGTCACATCCTAGTTGCTAGTTTAGTGGTAGGCACAGTTGGTTAAGTAAGGGTCACCAGCTAGTATAGTGGTAGAACTTGGATTTGAACCAGGCACTGCCTGATTCCGAACAGAACCTTAGAGCTGAGAAAACTTTTAGGATCCTATGTCCAAACCCTTGTTTCTAGAAAGGGGAGCTTGGTCCCTGGCAAAATGACCTACCCAAGGTCACATGGAGAGTCCATTACCTGCTTGCAAGGGACCACTGGGCTGGAGGCTCGGGGAGATTTATACCATGGCAGGGACCGATTATCAGGAAGCCTGCCAGTTGGCTTGGAGAAGAGCGGAAGGAGGATTGGCACTGGCAGGGCGGGGGGAGGGAGGGCTGGGGTCAGGGGCCTGCGCCCAGGGCTGAGGGGCTGGGGTGAAGGACAGGCTGTTTCTCCCTATAATTTACATAGACAGCAGCGGTGGCCTGGGGGAAAACAACCCAAACAAACTCTCAAAGGATGTTTTGGACTTAATCCCGGCATCGGAAGCAGCTTGGTAAGATAAATAAGATAAAGTTGGTGTCCCTCTAAGGTTGAGTGATCATATCACTATTGCATTTGAAATATTCATGAGGGGAAGGGAGGTATGAGAAACAGCTACAGAAACATATTCTGCTTTGAAAAGGCAGAATTCGAAGGCATGATAAATGAATCAGGGGAAATTAATGTTGGGTGGGAGGGGGAGACTGTGGACTGGTAGGGGGACAATTACTGCCTGGAAGGAGTAAGGAAGGAAATGTGGGGAATGTTCCAGGCTGGGTTGTGATCAGAATTCTCCATCCTGCCTGGAATATTTGAAATGTCAATTGTCTCATATATCATTTGAAGTCAACACTTGGTTGCAAAATGGATGGTTCCAGCAAAAATTTAAAAGCAAGGTGGGGTGGGGCTGTGAGATGGGGAGGGTGGTACTGGGCGGGAGAGATGGAGCAAAATCTGTAAAGTGAACTCCCTCCCTCCCTGTAAATCATAGATGGCTTTCTGATTTCGAAGAAGACTTCATAGAGGAACAAGATACCAGGAGGCTGGAATTTTTAAACCTGGCTCTGCCTAAAATCTCTGCCATTTTCTGTACATCTCTGAGCCTCAGTTTCTCCCTTTGCAAAGCCAAGAGATTGGACTGGATTCTCCTCCAACAATTAGGGGGCTCTGGTTTTGTGATGTCAAGTGTATTCCCTGATGGGGCATAGTGCTTTCGGTTAATGGCAGCTGTTGAGAGCCCTTGAAGTCGACACCATGTCAGTGAGTCCAGTGGGGTTGGGCCCCTTTTAAAGGTGAGTCTTGGTGAGTGGTCACGTGCAGCCATTCTGGAGAGAGCTCTGGCCCTAAGGCCAATGAAGTCTTCCGTGGAACACCGCTGTGCAGGAGGACTAAGTCTAATGTATGTGCAGCAGCACGGATAGACCTTCAAAACAAAGTGCTGGGGGTGGGGTGGGGTGGGAAACGTCAGGAACAGAGTCAGTTTTACTGCACGACACCATTTCTGTTGGTTAAAAATGCATTACACATAAACCATCACACTATGTTCAAAGCTCCATGAGGGCAGGTACTTTTTTTTTTCACTACTGTATACCTGGTGCACAGGAAGCATTCAGTATTTGATGAACAAATGTGCTTTACAGAGATATATATGCATCCTGGAGGGAAGGAACATATCCAATGAGAGAGGATTTTGCTCTCCATGATGGTGCTGTGCCAGCAATCAGGGAGTAACCCATGCGACTTTTTTTGCATGTGGGGTAAAATTCAAGTCCAGGCTCATGTGAGAGGGATGCTAGCCAGGTTGGGTACCATTTGCAATTTGTCCCACCCAGCAGTCACTTGTCTGTACAGCCTCTGGCCCATCCAGGGTCCTGCCTGCTCCTCTCTTGGCTTGCCGTGTTCTTGCTGTATTGCCAAGGCTTCAGTGTGTTTGTGCAGAAATAGACTCTAATGCACGCATCGCCTTGTTTATTCTCACAACACTTCCTAGACCAGTAGTTGTCAACCAGGGACAGTCTTACACCTCTAGGAGACATTGGGTAGTGTCTGGACACGTTTTGATACAGCCTGGGGGCAGTGGTGGCAGTGTGGTACAGGTGTCAAGTGAGTAGAGGTCATGGATGCTGCTAAATAGGCCACACTGCTCAGGACAGCCCCCACAGCAAAGAATGATCGGGTCCCAACTGTCAGTAGTGTTGCAGGTGAGAAAACCCTGCCCTAGAGGTCAGGATCCCTCTTAGCCCCTCCTCTACGGGTGAGAAATAAGCATGGAGAGGTTGGGTCATCCTTCCCAGGTCCCATAGCTGGTGAGCAGCGGAGGCTGATGTAAACTGAGGGAGGCCAGCTCCAGTCCCGTGCTCCCAGCCAGTACGTGGGATTGCTTCTCGGAAGTGGGAAACCCGGACCGAGGAATCACAGCTTGTCCCCACTTCGTGCAGTCATGCTACCAGCAGGGTGACCAGCTGCCCTGCCCTGCCCAGCGCTGAGTGGTGTTCCAGGATGCGGGACTTTGAGTGCTCAAACAGAAATGGCCACCCTAGTGCAACCAGACTGTGAGCATCTGAGCTGGTGAACTGATTGTGCTGTTTAAACAATGAGTTCATACAATGTGCTAATTACTCATGATACAGGAACAAAACTTCAGATTCATCCTTAGAGAAATTTTGAGGTTCATTTGAGAAATTGATGAGTTGGGAATAGTGTGGTAAAGGAAGAAAATTCCATGGTTCATGGGTAAGGTCAGAGACCTGTCTGGGCGTCTATGTGCTCTTTTGCAAAATGGGTCACCAATAAGAGCCCTGTAGTCACCTCATACCAGGTGCTCTGCCAGGCGTTCTGCTTGTGAGGTGTTTGACATGTGAGGTATTATAAGGTGATCTCATTGAGTCCTTACACAGCAGGAGTGGATAGTTCCTTGGGCTAAGTGAGTGGTAGAGTCCGGATGCACACCCAGATTGTCCTGCTCCAAAGAGCACACTTTCACTGTTATGTAATGCCATCTCCCGTGGCTGTTTCTGAGGAGATGGGAAAACATGCCAATTAGGGCTGAAAAACAGGAGGTGGCCTCAAGGGCTGCACAGTAAGTGTGTTTGCAAAGGCTTGTGTACTTCTCTGCCACCTAAGATCCCTGAAGCATCACTGGTTCCCCAGCACCTGCACCAAGGGTCCCCATCGACCGACCTTGCCCTCCAGCTTCAGAACACCTCGCCCGCTGCCTCCTGCCAGCAGGCCGTGTTTGATGTGATCAGTGGATTTGAGGCATGGCTCAGGCCCCAGGAACCTTCTTCTTTCACGGACAAGCGGAGCTCCAGCCTCCCAACAGCAGCTGGCCTGTCTCTTCCCAGCCCGACCATAGGAGTCTGGCTCTATTTGCAGGATTTGTGTGTCAGCCTCAAAAGCGCCAGAGGTGGTGTCCACCCAGTGAGGGTCCTTGATCTGTTGCTGTTGTTTGCTGAGGCTTCTAAGGACAGGGTTCCATTGGGGAGCAGAGAGCCTGATTTTCCTTGGGTCTTGCACGCTCACTATTCTGAGAAGACATGGCTCCCCTATGTCGTGCACTTGCTCTGTGCCAGGCACTGTGCAGAGTGCTGCACGTGGGATGTCCCCTTGTCCTCCCTGGCTGCTGGTGGTCCTCACCCTGGTTCACCTTTTCCTTTTCCTGTAGCTGGTAACTGTATTCTAAAATCCTAGTGGTGCCTGCGTGGCTCAGTCAGTTGAGTGTCTGACTTCGGCCCAAGTCATGATCTCATGGTTTGGGAGTTTGAGCCCTGCATCAGGCTTGCTGCCGTTGGTGCTAAGCCCACTTTGGATCCTCTGTCTCCCTCTCTCTCTGCCCCTCGCCACTCATTCTCTCTCCCTCTCCCCCCTCCCTCCCTCCCTCCCTCTCTCTCTACTTCTCTCTCTCAAAAATAGATAAAACATTAAAAATTTTTCAAATAAATAAATAAAAAGTGCCTGACAAATGTAGTTACTCTGTCAATATTTGTAGAATGAACAAATGAGTAAGTATGTGTTAGGGTCTGTTCTCAGCTCATTATATGTACTTTTATTTCACTGAAATCTCATAATAATCCTATGAGATAGGCACAGTTTTAATCCCTATGTTATGAAGAGGAAAATGTGCTCAGAGAGGTCAAGTAACCCCCCCAAAGTACATAGCCAATAAATGTCAGAAGAATGCAAACTTAATTCTTTCTCCAGATCCTACACTATTGTCCTACACTGTCTTCAGTATATGAAGATATGTGTGTTCAGTACTTACACATAGATCTCTCCATGTCACACAGCCATCAGATATGTATCCTGTATAATATACACATGTGTAAATGTATCAGTCACTTATAGCTGTGTGGTAAACAGCTACCAAAAACCCAATGGGTTATAAAAATAAGCATTTCTTTCTTACACGTAGGCCTGTGGTTTGGCTGGGGAGACTCTGCTTTGCACTGTAGGTTGTGTGCAGGTCTGATCCCTCTATTCGCTTCTGAGGCCCAGACTGGAGAAGCGGTGGTTTCCTGGCAAGGGCTGGCCTCTTCCAAGGGGTGAGCGGAAATAACTGATGCTTTTTAAGACCTAAGTTGGAAACTGGTACACGGTCAGTGCACGGTCAGTTCTGTCTGTGTTTCCTTGGCCAAAGCAAGCCCAGCATTAATGGAGCAGGGAACTATGTAAATATTTGCTCCATAGTAGTGTATGCCAATATATCATGTTTGGGATGCATCTGTATTTTTTTCCTCCATGAGCCTGGCTTCCGTGAAGAGCTCTGTTATGCCCCTTACTTAGTTTCCTTGTTTTAAAAAATCAAGTTCAAATTACTAGCTGCTCCTCAGAATTAAGTTTTGCTATTTATTTGAGTGAAGCTGATACACACTTGAGCTACCACATGTAAGAAAGTGACATTGACAAGGTCTTGGACCCTGCAGCCGGAAATACTGGGTTTCCGTGATTTCCTGGGTGACCTTGGAGAAACCTCAGTTTTGAGCAAACTGGGGAGGGAGCAAGCAGCTACCGCATGGGACGCTGAGGATTAAGTGAGCGGGTGTGTGTACAAGCGAGCACAGTGCCTGGCTCCAGAGTACACCCAGCCGGTGTCGGCCATCGTTATTAGTGTTAGCACTCCTCTTTGACAAAACCAGAGAGCACAAGCTGTGCTAATGGTGCTCGAGGCCGCCCTCCAAGCCTGTCATCCCCGGCTCCCAGCCTGTGTTCCCAACTCAGTCTCTCTCCCAGTTACAAGCCCAGCCTTTCCTTCTGGATTTGGCCTTGGGGTTTGGGCTTCCTACAGAAATGTTTGGTGCCATCTTAGTGATTTGCGCCTCCTCCACTCCTCTGCTTGTGGTAAGACCCTTGGAACGCAGGGCTGTCTCCAGTCTGGCTGTCCCCAGTCTGGCCATCCCAGTTTGTGGAGGCATCAGAGGCTGGTTGTGCAATTTTGATGAGAGGATGGGTGACGGCCATCCTTCAGGTGGCCACAAATAACAGCATGGACGAATGTGAGTTGATGGTGGTGTTCTTTACACCTGACTCCCCTCCCCACGCCCCCCCACCCCCAACTGGGAGCTGTCAAGCCTAGAATCTTTGTAATTTAGGCAGTCTGTTTGTAATGGTCTCAGGAAAATCCATTCTGCCTACAAATGTGGTGACCTTTAATTTTTTTTTTTTTTTTGGAATTTTCCAAGATGTACATTGACTCTTCCTGTCAACGTAGAAGGCTCTAATGCCGCCTGGGGCATTTAGATTGCGTTTGCCAATCGCTGACTGCTGTAGCCAATTTGTTCCTGATCTCAAGGTCGATTTTGAATAATTTTAGCTGGGCAAAGTCTCTTGCATTGAATAACTTAGAGATAAACTATTGAGAGAGAGACAGGAGAGGCTATGGGGCTGTTTTCTCTTTTGCACACATTCTTTGATTTTGGTGAAAAAGAAGGCTCCTAGCTCTGCCATTCATGCCTACGTGGCCTCAAATGAGAGAGAAGGGAGTAGACAAGTATCAGGTACCCAATATGAGCTAGACACCATGCTAGCCACTTTACACTTGCCAGCGATTTAAGCTACCTTGTTCGGTGAACCTTGGGATCTCTATGATACA